>NC_091133.1:84116293-84416587 GCF_040183065.1 Periplaneta americana
AAGTGACGCGCGAAAAATACGAAAATTGATTAATCTTGGCACGGATCACAGGTTAGTAGTACTAGTGAATTTTTTTAATAAATATATCAAACTAATCGTTACTTTAAAAGCTTCCCATGAATAATCTAGGATAGGATAGGCCTAATCAGAAATTAGTCGTATTTATGACTTCGTTTATTAAAATAAACATAACAAACTCGTTATTACTTAAAAAAGTTTTTTTTTTAATTTTTGTGATACTGTCCTTAAAAAAATAATTTCAATGTTAGTAGTTTTGGAGTACTTAAATATTATATGAAAACTGTCAAAATATAGCATACTTCAACATTCGCTCATATTCTCTTGAGCGGGATGCAGAACTGGCGAGAGGGGGGGTTGAAAGCATGGGGAAAGCGTTGGTTCCCCGTCCACAGTTCACCGGCGTTGAATGACTTATCTGTGGCCCGTACGCAATCACATAAGACAGACACTGAATACAAATCCCCTCCCCTACAAAGTCAATGACGCGGGGATGGAAGGAAGGGGTGAGTGACGTATCCGATGAGTGACGTAACGCCACATTGTCGCCCAGTTCTCCAAGCCTGCTCTTGAGTAACAGACAATAAATACATTATGGTTTCGCAAGTAGGATATATTTTTCTTCCGAATATTAATAAAATAAATTTTAGAGAACTTTAATTTAGCCAAATTAGCAGTATTCTATTCTGCACAGCAATTTCATTAAAAACTTCATGTGCAGTCGCTTTTCGTAACGAGTCCTTATTGATCCTACTGCTAGGCCTGACATCACTATTTTTCAGCTCTTGTGTTATTACTTCTAATTTTTTATTGGTATATCTGTTTTAAAATGGAGCTTATTATGAGAGAAAAAATGTGTAGGCCTATATGTTTCAGTAAGACTGAAAAGAATTATTGCAATATAAATATTGAAGATAGAGAGGATTTTATGTTCTCTGGCATAAAGATGAGGTTAAGCACACATTTATCGGTGCCTTGAGTTTTCCGTTAGTTCTCACGAACAGTTGGTTCTCTTGAAAAAGCAATGCCCTAACTGCCCAGTGAATGTGTGTGTGCACGAAGTTTTATGTTACGGACTTTTACTTTCACTTTAATCTAGAGAATGAGAGGATTTCCACAGCAACGAGGTTTCTGTTAAATATGATAATGCGCTTTGCACTGGAGGAAAAAAAAGAGCTGTTTCTAAAATGGAAGGATATAAAGCGATCTAGTATGTTCTCTTAATGTTAACTATAGACAAAACGTTACTGCACAATCTAGATGGAATTCCGTCACGTGATGGTCATCTCTTTGTATGTAATCTCTTCAGAGGACAAAAAAGAAGTAAAACGAGAAGCAAAGAAACACAGTACAGTAACTACACGTGTAATGACTTCATTTCAAAGCTGAAGTTCCGTAACCGATAGAAGTGGGTTCTATGCTTTTCATTAAATATTTGAATACGACTTGAAATCGGCCACGACTACACAGTACTGTTATACATTTACTGTCCATTGTGGCTTCACTGAATGTAATCGGAGCGGCTATGGCGTTAGTTTTCCGCAAGGGACTCTGGGCTTCGAATTCCGGTTAGTCCAAATGAAAATCATGCAGACAAAGATCCAGTGGAGAGCTTTCCTCCTCTGAGGAAAATATTCCCTGAGTACATAGCTTTTTTCTGCCAGTCTCATTCCAGCTTGGTCTCATCGTCACAGACTAGCTCGTAGTTGAAAAGAGATTTCACTTAAGCATTTGTGCTCTACATCCACATTTACATTTGCCTGCCTGCCTGCCCTTCCATCCGTCATTCCGTCTATCTAACCGTCAGTTCGTCTGTTCCTCGTCCGTCTGTATATTCGTCTGTTCGTCTATCTATCCGTCTGTCCGTTTATCTACCCGTCTGATCGTCTGTCTATCCGTCAGTCCATCTGTCCGTCTATCTATCGATCTTTCCGTCTATCTACCCGTCTGATCGTCTGTCTATCCGTCAGTCCACCTGTCCGTCTATCTACCCGTCTGATCGTCTGTCTATCCATCAGTCCATCTGTCCGTCTATCCATATGTCCGTCTACCTACCCGTCTGATCGTCTGTCTATCCGTCAGTCCACCTGTCCGTCTATCCATCTGTCCGTCTACCTACCCGTCTGATCGTCTGTCTATCCGTCAGTTCATATGTCCGTCTATCCACCTGTCCGTCTATCTACCCGTCTGATCATCTGTCTATCCATCAGTCCATCTGTCCGTCTATCTATACGTCTGTCCGTCTATCTACCCGTCTAATCGTCTGTATATCCATCAGTCCATCTGTCCGTCTATCTATCCATATGTCCGTCTATCTACCCGTCTAATCGTCTGTCTATCCATCAGTCCATCTGTCCGTCTATCTATACGTCTGTCCGTCTAACTACCCGTCTAATCGTCTGTCTATCCATCAGTCCATCTGTCCGTCTATCTATCCGTCTGTCCGTCTATCTATACGTCTGTCCGTCTATCTACCCGTCTAATCGTCTGTCTATCCATCAGTCCATCCGTCCGTCTATCTATCTGTCTGTCCGTCTATCTACCCGTCTTATCATCTGTATATCCATCAGTCCATCTGTCCGTTTATCTATCCGTCTGTCCGTCTATCTACCCGTCTGTCCGTCTATCTACCCGTATAATCGTCTGTCTATCCATCAGTCCATCTGTCCGTCTATCTATACGTCTGTCCGTCTATCTACCCGTCTAATCGTCTGTCTATCCGTCAGTCCATCTGTCCGTCTATCCGTCTGTAAGTCTACTCGTATCTACCCGACTGACCCTCTGTTTATCCATCTGTCAGTCTATCTATCCGTCTGTCCATCTATTTACCCGTCTGTTCATCTATCTGTCCATCGTCCGTCTGTCTATCCATCTATCCGTCTATGTATTCATCAGTACATCTGTCCGTCTATCTACCCGTCTGTCTGTCTATCTATCCATCTGTCCCTCTATATATATCCGTCAGTCTGCTGTCTATCCGTCTATCTATTGTCTGTCTTCCTAGCTACCTTTCTATCTAAATAAATATTCATCTGTATATATTTATCTAAACTGTCTAGCTAATCCATTTCATTTGTTTGTATATATAATCTATAAGCCTATGAACATTTAATCTATTTAATCGTTCTACCTATCCAATCTATCTGGTCTATTCAATTTGTGTATCTAATCTACGAGTGTCTAACCTTTCTAATCTAAATGTCTATAATCTGTATGCCTATCTTATCTGTGTGTTTAGTCTATTCATCTATCTAATCTTTCTGACTATATGGTATAATCTATAAATATACTGTATATGTATATTTAATATATTTAATTTGTCTGTCTAATATGTATATTTTAATCTATAGCTATGTCTAATTTCTTTATCAAGTCTATTCATTTAAACTTTCGATTTAATCAGTCTATCTATTCACCCATCTCTCTATCTGGCTGTCTGTCTCTTTGTACCTGTTTATATATTTCTAAATGTCTATCGATCTTTCTATGAATCTATCTAGCAATAAATATGTATCTGTCTCTTAATGTCTCTGTCTTTATCTGTCCCTCTGTGACTACCTATATCTCGATATCTATCCGTATATCTATAACTACATAACTATATTTTTATCAATCTAGGCTATTTATATTTTATATCTATCTATTTCTATCTGTACACATCTACGGGTATATTTATATCTGCATTTTTCTGCATGTATATCATAAAGGGAATCTGTTTACCTACATCTACACATATATTAATTGTTTATCTATGTAATCCATTTTTAATCTATGTACCTACACATCCACCTATCTTGCTTATCTGTACAGGGTGGAAGTGAAATAACCCTGCAGATTGAAAGGGACGATAGGGTGCACTTAAAAATGAATGTAAAACCTATATTACGTTTTATGATTAAATGCACGCTTAATTAGAAAATTAAGTTGGAAGTTCCAGCAGTCCGGAAACATCACCGTTAACACACACTTCTCGTAATACAGATGTAAGAGATCAATGAACCTGGTCTGTCCCTGTACGCGAACCTCTCTCTCTCGCTACGGCACGACGCGACGTTATAATCTGCTTGCATCATTCAGTGGCTTTAAATTAGTGTTTTAAATTAAATTTACACGAAAACCGTTCACGCTATTGAAATACGCCAGAGGGATAAATGATTTTGTATTAGATTTTCTAGCGATGTGGACAAAAATCACGATCGTACTCGGAATAGTTACCGAATAAGAGGGTGTTAAACATCTGGAAACTTTTTTTTTTTAGAAAACTATGAACTTTCTATTTTTACGTTAAATAAAGCATGAGCTATTCACTGATTTTCATTTATTTCTCTTACCATTTATGTTCCTAGTTTCAAAGCGCAGACTAACTTCTACATTTGATTCTACCGATAAAGTTAAACTAATTAAAAATCAAACACAAAACTTACTGTATAATAACTTATTTAAAACTTCACATAATGAAATGTTAAGTTCAGAGGAATTTCATTAACATGTCGAGGTTAGAATGAATTTTATCGCACCGCTTACAGGATTCTAACACGAATTTTTGTCGTGCCTCCGTTAATTTGATAGGAGCGAGTAGGACAATATGAGTGTGGTGGGTGTAGCAGGCGTTGACTCCTCATTAATCCCAGATCCTTGATCTGGACGCGTCTTGTCCATTACGTGGAGAGAGAGAGAGAGAGAGAGAGAGAGAGAGAGAGAGAGAGAGAGACCGTTCAAGTCCATAGTTCTCAAGTTAACCGTGATGACTACGCATTCCTGCTAATTTCATTCTCTAATTAACTGACGCCACCGACCTGCGGAAACTGGCGTTATATCCCACGACTTCAATTGTATCTTGGAATTATCATATCTCCTCACAAGAAGACACGGTGACAGAAGCTGGCTCATTATACTCGGACCATTGTTGGATTGTATAGCATAGGATGGGCTACCTGTATTCTTCCTTGCTACGGGAATCCCATTGAAATACACTTTCTTGCATCCAGCAAATGAAGGAAATGATTTGCTGACATATCACTTGTCTATGTAAGGCTACAGTGATTTGTCCTAAAGTACCGGATACTAATTTTTGTCTATATTTGAGCCGTTCAGAGCAGAAGTGGTGTAAGTTAAAAATGGGTAATGAGGGTTAAAGTAAACATTCCGTAAAATACAGCGCAAAATAGCAATTAATATTCAATTTATTTAAACTATTAGTAGTCAGTGAATAGCAAGAAGGACATATTAATTGCTACTTTGCGCTGTATTTTACAGAATTTTTACTTTAAATCTCATTACCCAATTTTGACATACACCACTTTTGCTCTGAACGGCTCATTTAGTAGCCTATGTATGAGTCAGTTCATCTTCGAATGATATGTGAGCCGTTCAGAGCAGAAGTGGTGTATGTCAAAATTGGATAATGATGTTTAAAGTAAAAATTCTGTAAAATACAGTGCAACGTTGCAATTATTAATAATGACCTTCGTGCTATCCACTAACTACTAATAGTTTAAATAAATTCAATATTAATTGATATTTTGCGCTGTATTTCACAGAATATTTATTTTAACCCTCATTACCCATTTTTCACTTACACCACTTCTGCTCTGAACAGCTTATGTAAGAAATGTACGGTAAATATTATCATTGGAAAATAACGTCGATTAATCTTAAGAGCAGTTAAATAAATTGTTTTTCCAAAATTATTTCAAAACATTTCATTTTAGTCTTACGTACACTAATGTGACAAATTAAGTGATACATAGCTATATTTCTAAGCACTTTCTTTATCATATAAATTAAATACTTTGAATTCTAGCGTCCATGACATCTCTTTCTGAGCACTGTATTCATGTTTACGTTAATTTATGCAAATTTCCTGCTTTTAGAATAAAAGTGTGTCCCTGTTTATTACGCATATAAATACTTATGTTTATTTGTTTATTTATGTATTTGTTTGTTTATTATTTATTTATTTTTTGTTTATTTATTCATTCATTTACTCATCTAATCTTTATTTATTTGCTTATTTATTTAATTATTTATTTATTTATTTACTTATTTACTTCTTTAGTTATTTATTTATTTAATTATTTAGTTATTTACTTATTTAGTTATTTATTTAGATATTTACTTATTTATTTATTTATTTACGTATATAGTTATTTACTTACTTATTTATTTACTTATTTATTTATTCCTTTATTTACTTACTTATTTACTTATTTATTTATTTACTTATTTATTTACTTACTTATTTACTTATTTATTTATGTACTTATTTATTTATTTATTTATTTATTTATTTATTTATTTACTTATTTATTTACTTACTTATTTACTTATTTATTTATGTATTTATTTATTTAGTTATTTACTTATTTAGTTATTTATTTAGTTATTTACTTATTTATTTATTTAGTTATTTACTTATTTAGTTATTTGTTTAGTTATTTACTTATTTATTTATTTACTTATGTAGTTATTTACTTATTTATTTATTTACTTACTTATTTATTTAGTTATTTATTTACTTACTTATTTATTTATTTATTTATTTATTTATTTATTTATTTATTTATTTATCTATTTATCTATTTATTTATTTTAAATTCTGCTGCAACAGTGCTAGGCCTTAATAATTGGTAGCTACATACACTGAATTCACAATACAAGACAACAAGTAAGATATAAACAAACGAAAAAAAAAATACAATGAAAGGATACGATAAAGTAATGCAATAATAAGAAGAAAGGAAGCAAAAAGAATGCAACAGGACAACCTTCTTGAAAACACTTATCTTTCGGCTTTACCACCATAAATATCAATGCAGGAAACGGAGAGAGGAATCGAACCCCAGTTCTTGAAATGATAAGTCCGCGCTCTAGCACTGATCTACCGGAGGGATCAAAATGCCGATCTGCTGTGATTGAAGAACCGTGTCATTGCATATTGTGTTCATGAAAATCAATAACCAGCAATTATTTGTGTATACGAAATTGCACTCTATGCTAGTGGTAATTCATTTGCTGAAAACATGTCGAGTCAGTTAATTGCAGGCATGTTGCGGTTTTTTTACTGCGTAATCACAGAAACTCGTTAAAACCACTAATGCAGAATTTCTGTAGCCCATATTTTGGTTCTAAATAACGCCTTCAGTTTGCACTGGATATTTTTATAGACAAGAGTAATTTATTATAACGTGTAATGATTTGTTAGGAAACGTAAAGTTTGTTAAGTTAACAAAAATGTAAACTACAGGCACAGTAATTTAAGCAAATCAGGATAGTGACTATCTTTATAAATTTTATAAAATACTTATAAAACAAAATAATATTGTTATACGAATTATAAACATCTCAGCTTAAAAAAAATTAAGATCATCAGAAATATTGCAAAATTTGTGTATTAAGTTTGATACTTAGTTGTATATTACCTACATATAGACAAATTTCAGTTATTATTCGGTTATGATTATGATGGTTTTATTTTATGTCTATTTATTTATGCCACTGTCATAAAACTAAAATGACTAACATTAAAGTTTCCTGCTGATATTTATTTTCTATGAAGTTCAGTGTTAAAGTAATATTTTAATCACATTAGTTTATGCGTCAGTATGCATGTACTTGGGGAGCAAGAGAAAAATGTGAAGTGAGACGTATAACCTCGCGAGACTGGAATGAGTAATTAAATGTTAGATAAGTTGAAAACTAAATTAGCAGCAAAACATCCCCATACAGAAATTGTCACTGCTAAGAAAACAGTTTTGTAAAAAAAAAATGCATTTGTTGCTATTTGAAGATAGCTAATACCGTATTAAACATTTTAAAATTAAAATATAAGCTGTAAACAGACATGATCATTATGAGGGGTTCGGAAGTAAAACATGGTAAGTGACGTTTTAGTGTTTTAAAGTTATTAGGTACCGTAGGTAAACATTTATACATGCAACAGTTTATATAGTTAGCAGGAAAGTAAAATCTGTATACTTGTGCCATCTGTTGAGATGTTGGAAAACTAACTATTGCATTAGACGCAGAATTTAAGATACCATACTATACGCTACTCATCACATTTTTGACCAAAATGTCAGTTACCATGTTTTACGCCCGAACCTCTCATTTGTCCTTTCACATTATTCTGGGTAAATATTCTCAGTTAATTTTGCTAATCATTTCGTTCACATTCTAATTATTCTTATAATTTATTTAAAGAAGATTATCTGGTTCACGTTAAAATCATATTTTTTCAGCACGTAGTCATGCGGTGCGAAGTTTACAATGTTTAATTTTTATACTACAGATTGACTTTGCCTAAAATGTGTAATATTTTTCTGCCCTTTCCATAACAGAAAACCTACCCTGAAAAAGGATGTATCATCAAATGATTTAAATATGTGAGTAAGGTGAAGAAAGTAATTTTGAAGCATTCATTTATGACAATAAATTATTGCATTCAATAGCTGAATAAACTTGTATTCTTGGCTAGTCAAATGGTTCTGCTAGTAAATATAGGCCTAATGATATATGCCCCAGAAATTATTTTCCTTTCTCCTGAGACACGAAATAGTTTTGTTGATTACATCCTTATTCCGTGGAGGTCTTCAATTATCTGGTCTAAAATTTTTAATTGCTCCATCAAAGGTATGATTTTATCAACAGTAATCTCACTAGACGTTTTGATTTATCTAGAGAAAATCAAAACTCGAGTGGGATTTAATTGACTATTACACGATTAGAAGAAAGTATATAAAGATTAGAAGTAACGAAGTACTCCAATACAATAAAATATTAATTGACTTACGAAAATACAACTGTCTTCAAATGTATTATTGTACCATCTCAACATTACAAATATTACGCTAGATGCATGCTAGATGGCAGTAGTGAGTTATGATTACTAGCAATGCCTTCTCGTCGAGAAGTTCTCGAGCTATGCACGATGGCAATGTTACTAGTCAAGAAGTCTTTGTTGATTCAGTTTCATTTTTATTAAAACAGTTGCATTCCACTTCAATTATCCGAATCCCAGTAATCAACGTCTCTTGACAGATGATTTTCAATAAATCTTAATATTAAACAATCTCTGATATGTGACTATCCATAATATCATATAGCAGAAGCTATAACATAACCTGACTAATATACACAAGTGTTAGAAAAGTTTTAATTAACGACGATGACATAAAAAATAAACATGAATAATTTTAAAAGGAATAATTATTGAATGTACAATTTTCAAATTTGAATGTGGCTGGTGGTTCAATTGATGTTATATTGGACGTGTGCATAATAGAAGTGGAACTTGTTGATGTAGGCCTACATGGTGTATTCAACTAATTCAGGATTCCCGAATGGTGCTCTTCATTTATTTGTAAATAGGATTTCAGAAGATGCATAGGTATGATCAGTGATTTTTATTAATTCTTGTTCTTGAATGCCAATGTGAGTCATATTTGAAACTGCTGTGCATCGACTGGAGTGGTTTGTAATTTTATTTATTTATTTATTTATTTTTTTTTTGACGTCCAGACCAGCGCAGTTTCAAATGTTGGCAAACAAAGAAACAAATGCTAGGGACGCGATAAAATTAAACAAATGCTAGGGACACAATAAAATTGTGCGATAAGCAGCCGTGATTGGTTGAAATACGTCCTTTCGCACCGTTTTATTGGTCAAAAGTAGTATGACGTAGTAAGAGTGTAATAGTTACTACAAAATAATATTGTCCAAAATATGTAATTCTTTCGGTAGTTATAATTTTAAGTATAAAATTTCTAACCTGTACACTTTATCTAAATATGTATCTGGTCCAAAATTTGTAAACTTGTGTTGATCTATATTATTATTTGGTCTGAAATTTTGGAATTGTTCATCTGTCGACTGCGTAATTGTCTGATGTAAAGTATATAGCTGGTATGCACAAATTTTATAGCATTTTATTTATCCATTACATAATTGTCACTTATAAATCCTGTAAAGTATTTACTACACAATTATTTACACTAAAATAATGTTTGAACTAATGATATCGTTTAAATTTTGCAGTTTGTCCAATGTCTAATTACTTGCTCCAAAAATTACAGTACCGTTACATTATTTGTCTATTAAATAATAATCCGGCCCAAAATGCTTATTTATGTTTGTTCACTGTATAATTATCTGGTCTATAACATATAATTTGTCCAATATCCAATTATCTGACCCAGAACAAACAGTAAAATATATTTTTTTCCTAGTATGTCTTGTCCAAAATGGTCAATATTTTGTATTTTCCCACTACATAATTATCTGGTCTAAAATATATAGTCTGCCTAATATATTGTACAGGGACATCATTTTATTTTTACTTCAATATTTATTGCACCTGAGTTTTTTAATGTACTTCACTCCCACCCCTTCTACTAAGAAAGTTCCAACTCCACACAGAACCAAGACCGCAGATAGTAAGCAGTACTGAGTTACTGAGTATAGTACGTTCCAGAAATATGTTAGCGTTTTCCAGTGACGAAAGAGCTTTCAATATTGAATCATATTTTCGCACAGGTACTGTCCGTTTGCCTACGTCGCATCCCGATTTCCCCCACCTGCTTCTGCTCGCCCCTCTGTAATAGCTGGGCTGTCTTAGCTCTTTTCTGAAAACATTAATTTCTCTTAGGAATTGGAAGTTTACGTTATATTATACAGCTGTTTAATTTAACTGAAATAAAAGGGCCTCGTTAAGTAATTAACTGTCATGTGATTTCCTCCCTTTCTACAATCCTGCGGCATAACCACTTGGACGGACAGTAGATAGCATGTCTGAGTAATTTTATATTTTCGGGTCGGGCAGAAGTGAAGATTGAATTTACAGTACGTAGAGTAGGTACAGAATTATTTCAACATGAGTTACTAGTACAAAGGACGAAACTGGCAATTGGAATTAGATGCAATAGTCTATAGTGCGATAATATGCACAAAAGAACTGAAGCCTGTATCGAAATGAACGGCCACCATTTTCAAAATTGTGTTTAAATATTCATATTATGATTATTTTTCAATGTAACTTCTTTCTCTATATTGTACGCTAATGTGCTGTAGACAGTATAATATATACTGCATAATGAATACGTTCGCATGGATAACTCACTTCGTGAGTAAAAACACTTATTCTTAATACAGTACTGTACTTTGATTAAAGAAAAACCTAATGAAAATTATCAAACTCAAAATCGCGATATTTCCTAGTTTACGTAAATGGATGAACTACTTTTCTTCCTTCCTATACCTAGTAGAGTGATTCGTGTTTTACGCCAGTATCATCGAACTCCAGTCTTGGAGGGGGGAGCAAGCGGTGTTTCCGGTTCTCTAAAGGTATAGACAGGTTAATATTAAAAATGTTAGTAAAAATAAAATGATGTCCCTGTATAATATAGTACGTAAAGTAAGAGAGTATGCGACACTGGATAGATTTCGGAATGAAGATACCAGCAAAGAACTAAGTTTATATTCTCTGAATAATAAAATAGAACATTACAGATAGGACTGAAGATTGTATACACATAGAGTGGATGGAGTTAAAGTTAAAAAAAAGTTTCCCTATTATCTTGTCTATGTTGTGTAATATTATATTCTTATTACAATGTCATTGTCGCATGAAACTCGCAATAATTCATTTGTTTAAAACAGTTTTATTGTTATCAAACATTTATACCAATACATTTAGTAACATAATTTCGAAGTAAACTGTTAACAATTTATTATTATTTATTAGTAGTAATTATTAGTTCAAGTTTTTTAATTAATTGACCAATTGAAGAGTACAGGGGGAAAAACAATCAGTCTCATAAGAGTCATGTCATCGTCTAATCCAGTATATTACTGCAAACTATAAGTGTTCTTTTTATCAAAATTGATAAAGAAGAATTTTCACCATGAATACAGTCATTCTTTCCTACTTTTTCATTAGGAACAGCAATACATTTTTAAGTAATATATTGAATTATAAGATGACATCACCCTTAAGAGAATTGTGATTGACTATTTTTCCCCTGTATTCTTCAACTAGATAATTACTTATCAGTACAGAATTTTTAACAGCATATTTACCCAGTAGGAGAATGTTTATTTTCGGAATCAACCGTTGATTTCAAAAACAAAAATAACTTATACATGTTGAAAGATATTTTCAGATAGGTTTGCTTGTGCGTGCTTGTGAAAACTGCGGGGTAATTGCTACGTTTGCACTTTTTTTGCTGGAAGAGCAAAAATTGTACTCGTTGAAGCGTGTTACAGTAATGAGAGGATTGCATGCTGCTTTTCGTTCACAGATCGGTGTAATTTCCAGTCACAGAAACGATATTCAGTGTTGGCTAGGAAATAGAACTCATAGCGCCTAAGTTAATATTTCCGAGAAAAGTTTAAATATTAAATGTTTTCTTACGGGAGCTGTTGATTGGATTTATTTTGATCTTACTCAAATGAGACTACGTAAATCATATATCGTAACTCTGTAAAAATGTAATATCGAGATTTTAAAGAAAAGTACACATCACTTAAAAAGTATGAGCACTTCTTGGTAAAGAAATCAGCTTAGGGAGAGCCAGTTTCTTAAGATAATCTAGGACAAAAGCAAGATATTATTTTGAATAAATTTTATTTACCTTCCTCCAAGTGAAGGTTGCCTAGAAGACAAAGCTTACCAAAAAATTGTTGTTGTTTTTTAATAAATGATAGGTAAACAATTATAATGGAAAAAATAAAAAAATGGAGAAGGGAAAGAAATAACAAAATTAATTATAAATAATTGAAAACTACTAAACAAAACATCATTAATTTCAGAAGAAACATAAAATTTCCTAGTATCTATTTACTATCAAGCGATCACAGTCATCTATTTAGCACTAGTTGCAAGACCCAACTTAAGTGAGCAGATCGCCATAGGAAAGAGATCAATCTATTTTAATGTAGAGATGGTTTCTTAGGATTTTTATAGATCCCTTCACTGCAGACATAGATACATCAGTGGCAAGAGTTTGTCCTAGACCAAACTGCTTGCAAAAATGCGCGAATATTTTTGTGATGGTCCCTCTAGCCCCAATCAGTAATCCAATAACTTCGATCGACGTTAGATGATATTTTTCCTTGTTATATGGTATAGTGGGATCGTCTATGTCGCATTTTTCCTGATGTACCTCAGCAGGTTGATTTTCGTACGTGGTGTCTACGTAAGGAAGATAAATATTTAATTCTTCTCTGTTTGGACACAAACTCAAATTGGATCTACTGTACCACTACTACTACTACTACTACTACTACTACTACTACCACTACCACCACTACTACTACTACTACTACTACCACTACCACCACTACCACCACTACCACCACTACCACTACTACTACCACTACCACCACTACCACTACTACCACTACCACTACCACCACTACCACCACTACCACCACTACTACTACTACCACTACCACCACTACCACTACTACTACTACTACTACTACCACTACCACCACTACCACTACTACTACTACTACTACTACTACCACCACTACCACCACTACCACCACTACCACCACTACCACCACTACTACCACTACCACCACTACCACCACTACTACTACTACCACCACTACTACCACTACCACTACCACCACTACCACTACTACTACTACTACTACTTCTACTACTACTGCTGCTGCGACCACGACACCATTACCACTACTACTACTACTGTAATGTGACCATTAATTGATTGTCTCTTTGTTTTTATATAATTATACTTATTTTCAGATTATTTATCTGTGTTTTTATTTTCCTCTTTTTATTTTATATTTTTGTTAATTAATTAAATTACTTATTTTAAAATTTTGAGCACGAGTATGTACTCTTTCAGGGGGTACTAGCGTAATTTTTATATATAAAAAACAATACGTATCTTTATTCTAGTTAATACAAATTATTATTATTATTATTATTATTATTATTATTATTATTACTATTATTATTATTATTACTATTATTATTATTATTATTATTATTATTATTATTATTATTATTTTCACCTAAAAATCTAGATTTGAACTTTTCTTCTAAAATGTTTATGAAATCTGAAGATAGAGTGTCATTTTTAAAGTACACAACACTTGCAGGCAGTCAGCATACCGGCAATAATCATTTCTCCGCCTGTGAATCATGTAACAAACATTGTTGCCGGTAGAAAAACTGTTGAAATCAGATTTTTTTCACTAACAATAGTACTCAGTTATTTCATAATAATTACGACAAATGTTCTTCACTGACATCTAATCATAGTTGGTATTTTTAAGATAAAATTTACAAGAAAGAATTTTAGGGGTTTAGAGTAGAAATTTCTGTCCTAATATTGTCTTTCAGTCCCTGAATGTATGACTGTAATTCTTCATATTGTCCTTTAACTTTTAGTCCATAAGTAGTCATAGGACTTAATATCGGGAGAGGTATTTTGAATTTTATCTAACTTTTCTTCCGTTAGCACCGATATTACCATTTTTATTTTATCATCAAACTATCATGAAGTTGAGTCGTAAGACTCAGTCCGGCCTCGGTCATCCAGAAGTTTCTTCAGAGGACGCTCTTCATCTCTTTTGTCTTGGGGATCTGTATTTGAAATTAATTGTGGGATTTTGTCCCTGTTTATTCTCCGTACATGTTGGATCCAGTTAGTTTTATGTCCATTACATTTTGTGTAAAGTGATTCAATCTAATTCATTGAATATCTTCATTACATTTTTTTCTTATTTCTAAAATAAACTCGATACTTTGTTTTGCTTACGATGTTGTACAATACATCGGGTCCTATTGGAAATGTCAACTTCAGGAAGCTTGCTATGAAATTTTCTTTTAGTTGTCCTAAAAGCACAGTTTCCACAACAATTTTGTACACTATCTGCCAAAAAGTAATTGGGCACTATTTTCTCCCCTTTAGAACCTCGTGGTACCACCTCTTGTTGCTATAACAGCAGCCACCGTGTCAGTCATGCTGTCACTAGTTTGTATAGGATATCCACTGGAATGTGTCCCCATTCCTCTTGCAACATGGCACTCAGTTGGCCCCATGTTTCGGCGGCTACTATGCAGTGGTATGCAGACAATAATGTTCACCGGTTGGACTGGCCTGCACAGAGTCCTGATCTCAATCCCATTGAGCACCTTTGGGGTAATTGGACCGGCGATTGAGGTCTCAGGAGATGCGGCCAACTTCCATTGTCCAACTGAGTGCAAGAGGAATGGCTACGCATTCCAGTGGATATTCTACACAAACTAGTGGAGAGCATGTCTGACAGGGTGGCTGCTGTTATAGCAACAAGAGGTGGTACCACGAGGTTCTCAAGAGGCAAAGCAATGCCCAATTGCGTTTTGGTAGGTAGTGTACATGGGTGATCACTATTTGTCATCTGTGTCGTAATCCTTACATATTCACTCTCAAAAGTCGTCAGCAAAGGATCTACTTATTTTTCGCATTAATGCAACGTAAACACAGTTTTTCCCCGAACCTGAAGTGCATATTACTTAAAGCAAACCAATTTTTCTTAAACACATGATACAATTCTTTGTCATCAAAAGGTATGCGATATATTTTAGGACGCAGAAATAATCTTTTCAATACGAGGCCTTTTACAAGTTGATGTGTAATTGCTTCTAAATGGGAAAATTTATCAAAGAATTTCTTCTGAAATTTATCGCATCAATTACAAGTTAACGCTTTAAAGATAATTGTACTTTTTAATAAAGAACTTTCACTCAAACTTCAGTTTTTTTATATTTCTCCCAGACCGTGGTAAGACTTGAAAGCATTCTCTGTGATCTACTGAAATTCTCTTCGCATTTGCATATCTCTGCGTGTTGTTCAGTTCGCCAACTTTCCAAGAACACTTTTGTAAGCTGATTATTCGGCCCTGCATCACAATAAAGATACAGAAACTTTTTCCGGCAGTAAAAGAGAATAAAATATCTCATTTGTAGACTCACACAGTTGGTCGTTGCTGGTTTCCTCTTTCAAAAGAAAGAGATAACGTTTAGTTGTGTAGTTTTAAAGGCGGTGGGGATAGTGAGAGGGGCTAATTGCATTGCGCTCTTTTATTATTTTGTTATTCCGATTTCGTTGAGCGTTCTTTAATTTTTCTTGAAGAGATTTGGTATGTACTTTTCTCTGCGCTCTTAATTAGTTTAGTAAAATAGACCGTATTCCGTGTCCGGTAGAGGAACGAGCCATTTTAAGGAGCGTAGTCCACCGCTGTGGAGGAAAGATTAGCACGTCTGACCGTAAAACGAGCGGGCCCCGGTTCAAATCCTGGTTGGGACAAGTTACCTGGTTGGGGTTTTTCTGGAATAAATTGAAGCAGAATTGCTGGGTAACTTTCGGCGTTGGACCTCAGACTCATTTCGCTGTCATTAATTCACATTACATCATCCATGCCATAGCCTGGGTTAAATTGAGGGGTTTGCCGGAAAAAGGGCGTATACGTCAATATGGTGAATTGAGATACAGGCAATCTAAGATTTTAAAACGCACCTGAATAAAATGTTATACAGATAGTGAACAAAATTATACATTAAATTAAAAATCTTAGCGAGTATAAATGTTTTGTAGCATTTAGGCAATTTATATCGTTAAATTTCCTTATATTTGTACCATAAAAAAACTTCGGTCTATACGCCCTTTATCCATATAATGATTTGCTCAGGGGATATAATGTAGATTTCAGATTTAAATTTCACACGAAATTGAAACAAAGATACATTTTATGGCATTTATTATCTACTTCTAAAGTAATTTACATTATTTCACATATACTGAGTAGACATTAAGTACTCAAAGCAAAATCTCTGAATATAACAGAAAAAGAAAATCTCCATTTTGTGTGAACATAAATAAATAAAATTTATTATTTCTATAATCCTGATGACAATAAGCCCAAAAATCTGAATATTGTAACAAATATCTTTATAGAACATAAAATATTTCCGTCTGAATAGAACATAAAATATTCCCGTCTGAATCTATGAGTTTTACTCTTAAAGCAAGGACAATAATGAGCATAAAAAGCAGTCAAAGGAAACAACTGGACTGACTAAATTGAACTATATATATTTGCTTAGTCTCTACCAAGAGAAAACAAACACAGTACAGTATGCGGTAACGCGCAGCACTAGCTCTACTTGTAGACTGACTGACTAAATCGCGCACGAACGCAGCCCTGTCCTGCAGGTATGTACAGTACAATCAAAACAGAATTTCGCTACTACAATTAGCGAATTATTCACTACATTTTAAACCGTTTTCCCGAAGAAGGGCGTAGAGGTCCATCCGCCTTTCTTCCGGCAAACCCCTCAATTCACGGTGCGTCGTGCTGTACTGTTCACATTTCATAAGAAGATTCGAACAAGGAATGCGAGTTTTTTCCCCACTCTTACGACCAACCCTCGACACGGAACCGACCGGCCAATGACTGAGCCTTGTTTGTACCAACCGGTCATTAACTGAGCCTTGTTTGTCCCAGTCGGCCAATGACACCAACCCTATCCACCTTCTCCTTCAAAGACGCTGAGTTACTAGCTTACCCTCTCCTGTTACCCCGCAAGAACCATACTCCCCTCGCAGAGATTCTCTCATGATATTTGGACAGAGAGTGTGGCCGTTCGGCTACCCAATCATTACAGAATAGGAGTGGTAAGCACAAGCCTCAGGCTGCAGTGTAAGCATTCGAGTTACTCCTCCATACAAGAGCAAAAAAGGAGCGTATATTTCTCACAGAATAGTTGAAGGGCGATAAAGTGCGCGCATTTTCTGTTATCTATAAAATGCCATTTAGTCATCATGGAAATGTGGAGCGGTGCACAACATGCTTTTGCAATTAAAAGGTTTTACTAGAACAACGACAATTTTGAGACTAATAGGCGTGAATTTCGTTATTTTAATTTATGACGCCATATTCGTGTTTCGTTCGCTCAAGCGACTTACATTTTTCATCCATACAAAATTCAGGTAATACGTCAATTAAAACATCGCGATATTCTCAACCGAATGGCGTTTATAGGGAGATTTCAAATCGCATGGATGAAGATGAAGGCTGTCTGACAAAGCACATCTCAGTGATAGTCGCTTAAAGGACGTTCTATTCAATAAATATACGGCAGACTATAATTTATACGTTATGACAGTTCTGAATATAAAGGAGTAGCGAAAGAGAGTAAATAACAGCGAGAGCCGAAACTTCGTAAAAGCTATTATGCCTGCCTTATACAATCCGCCACTGAGCAGTGCTTACCTTCCTGTTTACTCGTATACGGCCGAAACATTACTGTCTCAACCGGGGGAAAGTGGAGTGTGGGGTTGAGCGGTAGTCTGCAGTGACTCGATTAAAGTATTAGTGTCGAGGTCTGCTTTATAGTCGTACGCATGTAATTTTAAAAACATAAATTTTATTCTTAAGTCGATAGCCAACTATTTATAATAGCCTGTTCCTCTGTCGTATTATTACCGTTATCATTATCATTATCATTATCATTATCATCTTCATGAACTTTTAAGTTCTCGCCTTTTAGACAGATGACCAAACTTGAGAGCAAGAAAATTCAAAGGACCTCCATACTGCAGGTGCCAACGGTAAGTACAGAGCGTGCCATTCGGCTTCCAGCCGGGAACGTGCGCACAAGCCATGCATGCGTGGCCGGCCTATGTTACACCATCATAGATGCAGGAGCTCCCATGTATTTCTAGTCATAGAACTTCGATTAGCAATAGCATGCGAATAATATTATGGTTTGAAGTGTAACATATATATTCGACTTGCATTAAAAAATGAAATGATTTGTTGAAAAGGAAATTACACTGACGTCATTCGACTTCGGTCGCTATGGAAATTTTTACGCTATATCTGAAACACACATAATGTGAACGAATCCATCCCTATACATAAGGAAAGTCAGCACAGGCCTATATAAATAATCTACTTGGAAGAGTTTATTATAATCCGTGGGGGATTTGCAATTTATTTAAAAAAACAATGTTTTTCGGTTGTGTTTTGACATGGACGCGATAAGGACGGATTCACAATACATGCGTAACTGTAGAGAGTTAATACAAGCTTGCCATTACTCTTATACAGCTGGATAAATATAACAATATTTACGGGACAGCATTCTCATGTGCTTACAGCCTACACAGCAGTGGTCATCAGCACTCGCTGAAATGGGTAACGGGTCAAAAGTGTATCGCAATATGCACCGTTGTGCAAAAGGGAGAGGGAGGAAGCATACCCGCCAGCAACCACGAAGCACGCCAGTGCAATGTCTTATCTACGGGTAAGATACGCTAGCCCGAGGGTGCACTGCGCTGATAACCGCTGTTATACAGTATGCCAGTTAACTTAATTGTCTGTAACTCAAAAATAGTTCTTTACTTGTCCTATTATTATTATTGTTGTTGTTGTTGTTGTTGTTGTTGTTGTTGTTGTTGTTGTTGTTGTTGTTGTTGTTGTTGTAGGAGGAGGAGGATTGACTGTAGTTATTAATAGATTATTCAGTTTTGTTCATTAGACACACTTAAATCTTACAGCAAATTGTATTTATTTATCCTATCCCATTACCTAATTTTATTCCTCCTGAACAGATATTAACATAGTCACAGGGACTTTCTCAAATCCCGAGTCATTTTTTATTATCTAATGATTATTCGCCTGTGATATAGGAGTTGTTCAAAGCGGTCTCGATCTGTGTCTATTCATTGTCAACATCTTGCGATAAAATTTTCATTCGCATGTAGAAGTCCTCCTTCCTCAGTTCTTCTAGTAATTTTGTCAGCTAGGCAAGGTTTTATTTATGTGGTCATAAGTACTGAAGCACAAATAGTCCCCGATTAATAATATGAAGTTTCATTGCATGATAAAAAAAATCGGTGTGTGGTATTTTGTAACTGCAAACAGAATAATAGAGCTTATATTTTTGTTTTAAGATACAGTAAATTCAAAAAGGTACCGCACACAAATAGCGTGGTACTTGTACATTTTTTTATTTTTTTGGAATGTCAGATAATGACATACAATTGGCCTATGCATATTTTTAACAAGATGCTGCCACTGCACACACTGCCCGGGATTGATGCCTATAATGTGGAAACGGGAGAACCCCAAGTAAAACTCCAACTGCGATCTTAACCACCAAAAATATCACCATGGATTATTTAATGAAAAATCCTAGGCATAACAGGGACTCGAATTCGGAACGTGACAGGCGTATGCGATAGAATACATCGGTAACCATGTAATTATTGCATTAAAACTTAAGAAATTGGCCTCATGAAGTGATTACAATTTTACGATACGTTGCAGCACATACCCGAACACCAGAACAAGTAAGAATTCTTGAAGTAGTAGTAGTAGTAGTAGTGGTGGTGGTGGTGGTGGTGGTGGTGGTGGTGGTGGTGGTGGTGGTGGTGGTGGTGGTGGTGGTGGTGGTGTAGTGGTAGTGGTGGTGGTGTAGTGGTAGTGGTGGTGGTGTAGTGGTAGTGGTGGTGGTAGTGTAGTGGTAGTGGTAGTGGTAGTGGTGTTGGTAGTGGTGGTGGTAGTGGTGGTGGTAGTGGTAGTGGTAGTAGTAGTAGTAGTAGTAGTAGTTAAAAACGGCGCGTCAGCTGCTGTGGCTATTTGCGCCCCTTATCTAAAATTCGTCATAAAACAAAGATACGAGTAATACAACAATCAGAGAGCTAAAAGAACTAAAGAGCGTTGTCACGGGAATTCTTGAATTTACCAGAATGCATGGGAAGAATTCTGGATAAAATAGCTGTCAGGACAGGAGTCTGTGGAGACAATGAGCGATGTGTTGTACGGTGAGTTATCCGAGAAGACGTTCAAAATAACCACCCTCCATTTCCAGACATTCCCTAGACTCGTGAACGGTGCATGAAAGGACGAAAGTGTAATTTGGGAGGATGTAGCAGTCGACAAGGATATGTGGGAAGTAGAGCCCGAGGCTAAACCCTGCACACATGAGCGCGCTATCAGAATGGAACTCGACATCTTTAACTCACTAGGAAGAATCCACCAATACAGGAATAACTGGAAAGAATATGTCGAAAGAATGGACGACTACCGCATTCCAAAATTAGTATTGAGCTATAGAGCGAAAAATCATATGAAATGTTGGCAGACCGAGGAAGAGATGGATGGGACAGTTATAATTCAGGAGACCAGAACAAGTCTAATGAGGCTTTAATCTCGATGATGATTATTATTTATGATGGTTATGATTATGATGATCAGCGCTACCCACAGAAATATAAATTGTACCGTTTGACCTAGAAGAAAAATTTGCAATATCGCAAGGTCCTGAACTAGTTTTGATGTGCTCAGCTATGCACAGATAAATCGATGCAGCATTTAGTATCCATCCTTTACCAGTCATTTCCAACTCGCCAATCTATGACGTCGGAGTGCGTTTCCCTTCCCGGAATAGAGCTATAATCCCGTCGCTCTTATTTCCGGCAGCCAATCACGTTGCAGGTCGGCTACATTTAAACGTGTGCGTCTTGTCATTCACTGCTGATGACGTTTTGCACTTCCTAAGGCTTGATAAATACTTAATATAATCGCCCGCCATTTTGGTTTTTCGTGACGTTCTCAGAAAGGACACGAGGACGTTATTTGCTGCTCAATTATTTGCTCAATTACAGTGCGTTTGATTTACTATCATAGGAGCTACAACATGATAGTCCACACCTGTGGAGTAACGGTAAGCGCGTCTCGCCGCGAAACCAGGTGGCCCGGGTTCGATTTCTGGTCGGGGAAAATTACCTGGTTGAGGTTTTTTCCGGAGTTTTCCCTCAACCCAATATGAGAAAATGCTGGGTAACTTTCGGTGCTGGACCCCGGACTCATTTCACCGGCATTATCACCTTCATCTCATTCAGACTCTAAATAACCTGGCATGATGATAAAGCGTCGTAAAATAACTTACGACATGATAATGTTTAACGGTGCGGCAAATAGATTCCTCGTTTGGTAGCTCGGCAGCGAAAGAACAAAAATGGCGAACGATTCTACCTACCTAGACTTTATAGAGCCTTCACTTCCTACGGCGTAAGCAAAGAGGAGGGAGTCACGTCGGAAATAACAGTGACGTGACTACAGTAGAGCACGTGAGGGAGGATAATGTTGTGTCTCCGCTATTTAAACATCTGCATCCCTTCCACTGCCACTTCTCCTACTTTGTTCTTCTAGCTATGCTTCCCCTCCTAAGGTGCTCGAGAACAGAGATATGTGACGTCACAGAGCCAGCAGTAGGAAATCCTTGCCTTACACTATAAACATTTAGTAGGAGTCTTGTGTTCGTTTCACAGACGACACAGATCAGAAAGAAATACCAAAAATATTAAGTTATAAACAGAAGTTATAGCATTACTGTAATTGGATTGTATATTTTTGAAAGGGCATCAGTCAACAAACACATTTTATTGGGAAATTGAGAAAATTTTTTGTAAATGCAAAAAATAAAATGTGGTCAATTATATTGAAGCTGCCAAGTTGTATGGTTCAGTTCTGTTTCTCAGACGAGAGATTGTAATACGATGGTATGTGCAGTGTGCAATGTTAAGCGGAAACATTTTGAACTTCGTGTTACGCTTAAAATGCTTGATTTTTACAACTATATCTCGAACAAAGACGTATCTATTTCAAAATACGATTATACCTATTAAATAATAAGCAGACTACAAATAAAAAAGTAAAATATGAGAACCATAAACAAGAAGCAGATGCCACGAGGTTTTCAGAAAGGAAAGGTTTAAAATTCTTGCATGATGGGAAAAAAATTGTACGGAGACTTCCAAAAATAACTTAAATATGAGCCGTTCAGAGCAAAAGTGGTGTAAGTCAAAATTGGGTAATGAGGTTTAAAGTAAAAATTCTGTAAAATACAGCGCAAAGTAGCAATTAATATGTCCTTCGTGCTATCAACTGACTACTAATAGTTTAAATAAACTGAATTTTTTTGCTACTTTGCACTGTATTTTACAGAATGTTTACTTTAACCCTCATTACATATTTTTCACTTACACCACTTCTACTCTGAACGGCTCATATGTTAGTAGTTAATTTTCTTACCGACGCGACGTTTTACTGTAAGAGTTAAATTTGTTTACTTTCACATTTTTAATTGTAGGTTTCTATTTCAAGGTAGAGCAATTTTTCAAACCGAAACTTTGAGATAGGAAGAATAATGATTCAGCTGTTATCATTCCGTAGCTCTGGTCGATGAAAGCAAAGTTAATTTCGAAAATTCCACAGTAGGCCTATTACATAAAGTAAATGTATTATTTTTCCGTCTCAAATTGCTTCATTTTTAAGGACGGATGAAACGGCTTCAATAAACATAAAATGCATTATTGCTCGTTTTATGAAATCATGGAAGTAATCCCCCATTCGCCCCAGCCTATAAAACTTGGTTATTGTGCAATTGGAAACGAACGATAAACATTTCAGAAATTGCACAGACTCCACTTTGCGCGTTATTGGAAAATTATGTGAACGTATGGGTTGGGCGGCGCCGCTCTGCCCCGATTATAAAGTGGCCAAACGTTGTGTTATAATCAAGTTATTGTTCTGTGCACTGACTTTGATGGGAAACCAATTAAACGATTTTGTTATGCGATTCTGCTTGTTTTGGGTTATATGTAATCTTCGATTATGTTGGATACAATAAAGCCAGTAATTGGATCTGTAGCTGCCAGGCTTTCACGATGGTCTGGTCTGTGCTTGTGACAATCCCGTCCTCTGCCGGACCTCAAGTAATACCTTCTCCGGCTATAAATTCAGCAGACACATATTTGATTCCAGGTAGATATGTGAAGATTTAGGCCTACTATGTCTCTCTTCTATTAAGTTGATGGATAAATTCGTAGCGATTTTTCTTAAACACAAAATTATTTTTATGCTCGACCATGCCGAAATGTAGTAATTATACACCTGGTAGCAGTCCTTTAATGCATGTCATTAAAGTACACCTACTCATTAAAGTACAGGTGTTGAGCCAATAACAACTCAGCTTACAGGTGTTCAGCCAATGACAAGTCAGCTTTGTACCGTTATAAAACCGCAAGTATCGATTATTCTCGGATATGCAATCGAAAGAGAATTAGCGAAAAGTCACGGAGGCTGGAAATCCAATACTGTCGCAGAAGGTTATGTTCTGTTATTATAATAATTAGCGTTAATTGTAAATAATATTCAGATAAATTCAATTTGTCATCTCGTTTTTCAATGTCGAATTCAATAATCAAGGTTATATCAAGTTTAACGGGATTACATCAAGGTCAATGACATTATTGTTCCTCGGAAAAAAATCAATACTTTCGCGTCTGCGCACATCTCACAATTCACGACCTAGAACAAGGTCACTTCCGATCTTGTCAGATACAAATAAAATGTATACATCTGAATACTGTAATTTCAAGTTAGAAATATGGTCGAGCATAAAAAATCGTATGAAACTCGCCTATAATGGTAATTAAGAAGCTCCTATGAAAATTATGAAACTCGCTTGCGCTCGTTTCATAAACATCCATACTCGCTTCTCAATTACTATCATTATAGGCTCGTTGCATAATGTACTATTATGCTCGACCATGCCGAAATGTAGTAATTATACACCTGGTAGCAGCCCTTTAATGGACCTCATTAAAGTAACACCTATTCATTAAAGTTCAGGTGTTTCGCCAATCAGAAAACACCATATGAAAGCGCAAGTATCGATTTCACCAATTGCACAATAAATAACCCACATTTGAAATAAAGTCAGTTCTGTTACTATAATAATTAGCGTTAATTGTAAATAATATTCAAATAAATTCAATTTTTCATCTCGTTTTTCAAGGTATAATTCAATTTCAAGGTTATATCAAGATTAATGTTTCTTTTACTCTCTAGATTATATCAAGGTCGTCGACATCTGTTTCTCGGAAAAAATCAATACTTTCGCGTCTGCGCACATCTCACAATTTACGAGGTATTGCACAAGGTCAGTTCCGCTCCTCACTTAGATAACAATAACATGAATACTTATGAATAATTTCAAGTTAGAAATATGGTCGAGCATAAAAAGTCGTATGAAACTTGCCTATAATGGTAATTAAGACGCTCGTATGAAAATTATGAAACTCGCTTGCGCTCGTTTCATAAACATAGTCGCGTCTTAATTATTACCATTATAGGCTCGTTGCATAATGTACTAATTTATCATAAATAAAATAGAATACTTAAAGTAATAAATAAAGCCCGGATTTCTAAGCACAATCAAACAGTAAAATAAGCAAGCAATTAAGCACGAAAAATGATGGAAATAAGCACCAAAATAAGTAAAAACGAATACATGGAAACAGTAAAATAAGCACGAAAAATGGTGAAAATAAGCACCAAAATAAGCAAAATCGAATACACGGAAATATGATGATAAATTATTTCGTAGAAATTTTACCTTATTGATGGCTGTTGCAGTATACAGTCCTCCTGAGATGTTCCTGTGTGAAGCTTCTGCGTCTGTAAGTGAAGAATGATTTGTAAAGTGAAAATGTTCTCTCGACGTCGCATGACGTCAAAGGCGCTTGTGAAATGCACCACAGTTCTTCTTCGGTGAATTTCTCTTCAATATCTGTATCTTCAACAGAAAGCTTTTTAGAAATTTGACGCAGTCTTTTGTAACCGGAATTTTTCTGTAATACCTGACTGAGTTTGTCGAACGCAATTTTTTGCAACCCCGTGTGTTTCTGAAGATAATGTTACCGAAATTTCGTCTATCAGAGAAAGTGAATGTTCCAAGGTTCTCTCCTAATTAGAACTACGCAGTATTTCTTCACAACATCCTGGGTCATACCCTAGCATTGCTTTCTTACGCATTCAACTGAAAGTTAATTTTTTATTAGCCAATAAAAAGGGAATCAGTGATAAATGACGGCTAGGAGTGAAATATGCACTTTCAAAATTATAGTTTTGAGTAAAATATGCTGTTTTAATTAGAAATCTTAAAATAAGTAAGCAAAAAACGTTGACCTGCGAAATAAGCATTTTTCTTCTTCTCTTCTTCCTCCTGTTTTAGGATAAATCCTGTATTTTCCAACTTTGGTGTCTTAATCCGATGTTGGTGTCCAACTTTCCTTCCACCGTTTAGGGGGTCGTCCCAAAGGTCTTGGGGTGTCCAACTTTCCTTTCATTGCGATTTTCGGGAGTCGATCTTCCGTCATCCTTAATACATGGTCCCGCCATCCTTTTCTTCTAGTCTTGATCCATTTTGCCACATCCTGCACTACACATTTTTCCCTAATCTCATCGTTCGTCAGTCTGTCATATAACGTAACGCCAGCAATACTTCGTAATGTCCTCATTTCTGTTGTTGTCATCATTTTTGCAGGTTTTTTTTTTTTGTTTCTGCTCGAGCATTTTTAAGCACTAATAAACAGTTAAAACTGCTTATCTAGGTGTGTCTTACGAAGTATAACCTTTCTGCTTATCTTTAAAAGTGTGGAAAATAATATGCATTTTGCTTACAAATCCGGGCTTTAGTAATAAATAATAGCATTCTCTTGCATTGTTTATGACTGGCTTCCAACTTTCTGGCAGTTTTTCGATTCCATGTATGAAGTTCGGGGTTGAAGAAATCATCAAGCTAATTTTGGAGAACAGCTTCGCTATTAAAAGACATTCCCTGGAAATTGTTGGGCACAGAGCGGAAAAATGAAAATCTGTTGGAGCAAGCTCAAGAGAATAGGATGGATGTGGAATTAATTCCCAACCGAGCTCATGGATAACCGCTTTTGTATTGTTACAAGTATGCGAACGTGCATTATCATGCTGCACAATGACTTGTTACAGTCTTCCCAGTCGTTTTTCTTGAATTGCGACCTTAAGGTATTTATTTGTTGGCAATAAATCACAGTAGTGACTGTTACAATCCACAGTAGAGGATGTCTTCTTTGTACCACTAAATACTCAACATTATCTTACTTACCATATTTTGCATGTTTTTTTTTTCTTTTGGCTCAGCCGTTCCTTTCTGTTCTTAATTTTCGTGCAAATACACCATTTTTCGTTACCAGTAACATTATGGGACAAAAGCGATCGATTTTATTGACAAGCAACGAATGCTAACACGCTGATTTTTATTTTCATTCAAAATATAAATTATCCATAGGCATACACCAAATTTTTTAACTTTACCCATGGAATGTAAATGTGCGATGATCACAGTTCATTACATAATAATTAATAATAATTATTATTTATTTATTTAATCTGGCAGAGCTAAGGCCAGTAGGCCTTCTCTTCCGGCCAGCCAGACTCTAATTCTAATTAAATACAATTGCTTACATAGTTATTACATTAATATCTAGATCATAAAACAACATGAAAGTAAATAATGAAAATTGGATAACTAATGTTAGTGTGACAATAATAAACACTGGGTCAGTTTCTGAGTTGATTGTCGTAGATTATCGTAAATCAATGTGTTTAAATAGTCCCGTACTTTCCCCGATGACGCTCTCCCCGTAAACAGCACAAATGGTCCTAATGACCACCGATGTCTTCACGCCTCAGTTAAACTCTGAAGATTATGACGAAATAACTCAATTATCTCTGCCAAAATATTAATTATTGCACTATATTTATAAGTACCACAACAAAGTATGGTAATTCAACTGGTTTGTAATTTATGCAAGATGTTTGAAGGGCGCATTTTCCTACCCTCATGTACAGACTCTAAGTAGCTGAGAAAGTGAAACGGAGATAATTGCTGTTCTCGGCTGCAGGAGCAAAAATTCGTTACGGCAGCTGATATCTAGGCTACTATCTTCAAGTGACCCACAGGATGAATCGAGCGGAGGGAGGTCTGACGCCCTTGGTGATCTTTCATATGACCTAGAATGAAATACGTCGTGAACTCGGATCTGCCTGATGTGATGCCCTGACACATCAATTATAGCACGTGGAACCGCAAGAAAAGTCTTTTCTCTCTTTAATTTGCTCCGTAAGAGCTCAACTTCGGGTACAGTTATAATGGATTAAATCAATGCAGTTTAACCCAAGAAACATCTTACTGAAGAATAAGTACATTCGTCCTAAAACGCTCAGAATATTGTTATAGGCCTATGTTTATATTTATTTGTTTATTTACTAGTTTATTTATTGATTTATTCATTTTTATTTCTTTATTTGTTTGTGTTTCTTTTTGTTTATTTATTTATTTATTTATTTATTTATTTATTTATTTATTTATTTATCTATTTATTTATTTATTTATTTATTTATTTATTTATTTATTTATTTATTTATTCGTATGTTTGTGGTATATTTTAACATTATCCTAGATGTATTCCATACTTATTTTATTCTATTTATATTTGATTGTATATTTATTTATTTCATCAAAATTAAAAGTAACAATTCGTTATATTAATACTTTATATTTAGCATATCTGTAAAACTTGAAAATGACATTTGTTATCAGAATATCATACATTTAAAATGAGTCTTTTAGCATTTTAACGTGAAACGTTTGTGCACTTGACAGTCGAGAACTCTGGTCACCATTTCTGTTATTACAGTGACGTCATTAATTAGGTCTACAGTAAGTCTTAGATAACTGAAATTATTATTATTATTATTATTATTATTATTATTATTATTTTCCATTGTTAAATCTATGGCAGGGACCGGCAGAATCTCATATAAAACGCAGCCCGCCTTGCAAGACGAGGAGAGGTAGAAAGTAATAGGCTGGGGGGAGGAGAGGACTGACTGAACCTCGTTCTTATAGTCTGGAAATAAGTAACCGAACTATATAATGTCTTAGCATCCTCCTGATGGATTTGAAATTACTCATCAGCCTATCCCGATGTTTTAATTAGTGGAGTGAAATCTGGTTCTCCATCATAAGTTGCAATTTGTAATTGCTCAAATGAATGCTGCTCCGTCAATCGGGAGCGCGCTTTACATTTAACGTGTTTCATTTTCGAAAGAAATTGCTCACATATGTCGAGCCGAACATTGAAATAAATCTAGCACAAAATGACCTAAGAAGTGGATATTTTTAATTATAGTGAATTTTCTGAAAATTTTTGAATCTGAGAAATTTTTCCTTATTTAGGTTTCTATGCAAAATTTCACGATTTTATAATATCAAAAAATAATATTCGGCAATGCTTTTTTTCTTAATCAGTATTAATTAATCTTATGGTAAAGTACATGTGACAATGGAGTTTTGTATGTCTCTTTATGGTTGCAATATGAAACCCTAAAGTTTTGGTTTTTCTGAACTGACGCATGCGGGTTGCGAGGTGCGAGGCCCGCCTCGCACAAATCTGGACTACACGAGAGATAGTGAGTGGTTTCTATAACTGTGAGATGCGAGGCCTGCGCACCTCGCAACTATAGAAACCACTCACTATCTCTCGTGTAGTCCGGATTTGTGCGAGGCGCACAACGCATCTCGCATGCGTCGGTTCAGAAAAACTAAGGCTTTAAAGTACAATAGTTTAGAACATAACAAACATATTACATTTTCTTCCTGTGCACAACAAAAGAATTTCTCTTCCCATTCTTCTACAAATATTCGTTTTGCTGCACTCTTTACGTTTAATGGTTTGGAAACAGACATGCTGATCGGCAGATACGTATGTACTATGCCTGTCCTACGTTGAGTGAGTGTGTGTAGAGGGATGCATTAGTAAATTGCCCCTGCAAGATTATTGCGTGATAGAAGAATGTCAGGATCGAATGAGGCATTGTCTTCAAGTAAATGGAACACATTTTGAACATTTGCGGTAGTGAACATATTGTATACAACCGTATTTCCAATTAGAGTAATGCTTCCCATTTGTCAACTGACTTCTGTGTCACACGGTATTATCTGCAAAATAAATTAGATATACGTTTTAAATAAAAATGAGTAGTACTTTACTATAAGTTAGTAACAGTAGCTCACAGAAATGCTACGAAGAGCCTGTTGGAGTGATTCTGATGAAAACTGCTTGTAATTAAAACTTTATAGCTACAGATGTAGAATACTTGGAAGTTGTCTGCTCAATTAATTTGGGTTTACTCGTCAAATTCAGGCCTAATTCTACATCATGAAATGGTTATAAAACTTTGGAAACGGTACTAAAACCGCGCTGTGACGGCGTCTATTCCAACATACACACTATTGCGTTGTCGTGGTTTAATTTTTAGTAGTAAGAAAGTGTCTTAAAATCGTGACGACGACTTTGTTCTGAGTATGGAAACATGCGAGTCAATTTAAAGAGCTAAAGTTTCAGTAATAACAGTGCGTGATCCCATTAAATGTCCTCTGTTGAACACTTCTGAGTAAAAGAGAAAGTAAGATATCCGTAAAATAGCTAAGGATTTTAAATTTAAAATTATTCAGACGAAATAACGTGCCATACTGAAGCAGCTAAAATAATCTGTATTATGAAAATGACACATATTTTCCCATTATACGTTTTATCCTAGATCATATATGTAACAGGTAACTCCTCGCTACGTTAAAATCGGCAGCACTTTGAAGAGAACAACCGCCAGGATCGCCACCCGTCCGCCGTAAACGAACACGAGATGGCAGCACAGTCGCTAATGCAGTTCAAATGGGTATTATGACGTGACTCCTTATGTAACAACTAGATGGCAGCGTAGTAAACCTGACAAAAGTTGTTAACCTCAAAGCCTATAACCCCGACATATCTGTTACATATATGATGTAGGGTTTTATGCACTCCGTAGCTCGGGTCTTTATCGTGTTGCTAATAATGCTCCTTTTCATATAGTGCGATAGTTTTATCTTCTTATCTCTAAGTGGCGCCTTCACTGTCAACAACTGCACTACCGCCATCGTCATGCGACACGCAAGATAGTCGTAAAATAACCTCTTGGACAGTCATTCATCTTTACCAATAATTGTCCCTACTGTTCTCCAACCAGGAGATTAACCGTGAAAGAAATATGCTTACCATTTGTCACCTTTTGGAGCGAAATAGATAGATAATATTACCGTTATAACGTCAGTTTAAAAAACATGCGTTCTCCTGCATATGTTATTTCCTGTATGGAGGGATTAAAAGACCAGGAAATTAACCGTGATCTAATTTTGTAACTAGAGTAGTATAAATATGTGTGTATCATTGTGCTTTGAGATTATGCAATGGAGATACGTGTATCCACGTATGTGACCTTATGACATGTTATGACATCAACATTCATTCACAGCATCACCCCTCTGCGTCTCATTCCCCTGAGACTTTCTCCTGGTTGGAGAACAGTATAGTAAATATTTTAAATGAATTATTATTTAAAAAAAACATTCTACACAAAATGTACGAGAAGGTGTACTATATACGGTAATTACTTAGAGAGAAAAAGCTCTAAAAGTAAATCTCGTGTCTCTCAGTCTGCGTGCACAAAGAGACAAACCAGTTGCCTTTGTGGTGTGGATGTGGTGTCCTCTTTGTATTTTTCATCAATTTCTAAGTTTTCCAAGTATGTAGTTTCAATTTTATTGAAAGAAATATATTTGGTACTTAGAAATCACACTTGATGTGTTGCACTGATTAAGAATAGCTCTATTACATGGCATAAGAGTAATGTTTATTTAGAACAACAAATTGTCATTGCCATACGTAATCTTAGAAACCTCCATGCTGCCAATATGGACTACTGCTATGTGTCAAATATGGGATAGGTACCCATATTAGCAGCACATTAACACGTCGTGTATTTTCACTATCGTGATTTGCGTTATTTGTTACAGAATATTGCCATTGATGTGACACGGTTTTCCCACTTATGTTTCTGTGTTGTTTCTAATTTTATTTTCAAATTTTTGTGGTAGCCCATATTTAGACCCCACTACCTAATAGATGACCAGTTCGTATTTCTTTTAAAAAAGTAATTATATGCAAATATCTATTGCAATTATTGACCTTTAAGACTGGAAAAATTGTATCTGAATCAGAGAGCTGCAAAATAGCGCTTACAACCGGTTAGAGAACGTGCGCCAAAGTCGGGCAATCATTCAAATATTCGATTTTCAACCGATTGCCCCTTATGTTTTGCAGATAGACAGAACACAAGGCGCAATTCATCATACATGAAAACACATTTTCTGAGTAAACAAACGGAGTAACAATTGAAGGATATTTACTTTGTCTTATTAAAAAAGTGTTTGCTTGATATAGGTCTATTGATTGGATACTTTAATACACTTATCTTCATAACTAATACATAAATGAACAAATGGACACTGGTAACAACAAAGCAAATAAGTGTAATGCAGAATATGAAATCTGGTGTGTAAAGAAATGCAAGAATAAAATAAATTACAATTACTTATTAAAGAGAAGTGCAAATAAGTATATAGGCCTATATTCTAGTCCAATATTTACATTTTAAACTCAAAATGCACACCTCTAAAACAATAGTTGTCAATATATAAATTAATGTCTTTTAATTACTCAAAAGAGCTGCTTTACTATTTCATTAATACTCTGAAGCTCAAATGCTTGTATTTTCACGAAGCATGTTGTTGCCCTTGAAGGTACCCAACTGTAATACCTGGACTGGATGAATGAATCAATGAATCTATGAATTAATGAATTAATCAATCAGTGAATCAATGAATGAATCAATCCATACATGAATGAATCAATGAATCACTCAATCTATACATTAATGAATCTATGTACGAATAAATCACTAAGTCAATGGATTGATTGATTGATTGATTGATTGATTGACTGATTGATTGATTGATTGATTGATTGATTGATTGATTGATTGATTGATTGATTGATTGATTGATTGATTGATTGATTGATTGATTGATTGATTGATTGATTGATTGATTGATTGATTGATTGATTGATTGATTGATTGATTGATTGATTGAGAAAGTTGTCAATTAAATGGTAGGCCAACACGATGATAAAAGCGTGCTTGCAAAGACTCTTGGAACTCCTGCATGGCTCAATGTGGTCTGCCATTGCCGCTTACTCACAAAGAGTGAGAAACAACTCGCATATTCGATAAACCTGAGACACTCCGCGAGATGGGAGATCTTTGCATACGGACTATAACGCCAGGCGTTCAATAGCAATATTAATTTCTATTTTTCCTAACCGGTTGTGCACGACTCTAGTCTGAATAATTACTTTGTATATCAATAAAGATTTCCAAGCAATATGCCACATCATTTTTCATTATTATGAGGAAAACAAAATGGTAGCCTATATAATAGTCTAAACGTTAGGATTCCCTCGGCCAAAACTTGTCGCCGTCTACTATACTTTTCGTTGTGTATACTCGTACTTCCCGGTTTCTCTGGATTTTCTAACAATATCGCTCAATGTCTGACGACTATGAACGTGGCACCTGAAAAATTACCTGCAAATGTTTGTTCTTTGCTTTTTTCGTGTGGGTACATGACAAAACACTCCCGTATCGTCATGCTTTGACTAGTGCTATGGAATGAGTACCGTCATTTCCCATAACTATGGTCCTGAAACACAACCATGGTCCACGAAAAAACCATTCAAATTTTGTACTCCATAACGTAGTACCTTATTTATCTATATTTTTGCTGTACTGTAGTTTGAAGTCAAGTCACTGCAGCTATCTACGAACGGTCTATGTTATTTCTACAATGTGCTTTGAATGGTTGTATCGTAGATCATAGTTCTGTTCCAGGACCATAGTTATGGGAAATGACGGTACTAGTTCGAGTCTTCACGGAGGAGGAAATTTTGTTATAAAATTTCGACCAGTGTATGGTATCAGTGTGCACCCACCCAGCATTGTCACAGATTCTGGAAACTATAGTGAGTAGCGAAATTCGCTTTCGTAAGCACCAGCTGTAATGGCTGAAAGAATTATCGTCCTGGCCACATGTTACCCCTGCATTGGTCGGATGATTGTTCAACTCCACTGACACTGAGAATGTGAACGTTAAGTCAGCAGTCGGTTGGTTGATCTTGCCTCTTCATGGGATATCGCACCGAACATTATTATTATTATTATTATTATTATTATTATTATCATCATCATCATCATCATCATCATCGTCATCACCTTCGTCTCGATAAAAGGGGCATTACTTGTATTTACATGATGACGAATCGATCTTCCTTCGTAGTGAATGTTTCTCGCGATTTGTCCACACATTAATAGATGGCAGTAGTGAGGATTCTAGACGACTTACTTATCTGCGTAAGAGGCTCCAGACCTTCCCAGGATCTCATAGTATTGTTACAGTAAGCTTTTGAATTTATGTCATTTTTTGTTTCATCGCGGATCCTGGAAAGGGTGCCCATACTCGGTGCGGTAAAATACGTATTTTACATCAAAAACTTAAAATGAGAAGACGATTGATATCAATTTCTATCCGAAAGTTTTTCGACGCTGCACTATTAGAGTTATCATCTTAATCGTTTCACCAAGAAGCCTGAAATTACCATATCAATGTCTCAAAGTGGTAAAAAAATGTAATCTTTCTTCTTTCGAGTTCTCGAATCGACTCTCGCGAATAACTTATATTTTAAAATCGTTCTGCAACGATTTTGATGCTAAGAACACCATAATCCGAACTCCTATATAGTTTTATCTTGATACCTTCTGCTAGTATACTGTTACTTAAAAGTAATTTTGAATAAACTTTCTTCAATATGAGGGAATTAGACGGTCCTCCTTTATAAGGGAACTGGGTCGATCTTCTCTCTTCTAATATTGGAAAAGAAATCTCACCTTATGAATGCAGAATGATCGTGCTCCTTCGAAGCAAAGTTTTTCTTATCTCGCTCGGACCCACCCGATAGCGTGAGAACTGCTTCTGTGGGTGACGGAAAACTTGGACGAATTATGTCAAAATGGCGCAATCAATAACTCGCTACGGGCTACATAATATTCCCTGTGTGATCTGTTTGCTGAATGAGACGTGGGTGTATTGCTGGATGCAGGATTAATGAAACGAGCGTTGAAAGGTTGTTGAATCGCGTAATAAAACCTGATGACCGACACTGCGTTGCCAGACGTGGTGTACCCAACAGCAAAGAGCTCACATTTAATGCTGCATTAGATCTGCGGTCGACGGTTCGGATCCTGTCTGAGGCACGTCAGTGTGATTTCTTACTTGTCTTTGGGTCCTTTCACACTAGGTGTTCGATTCCACAAATTGGTGTATGCAACTTCCAGTGACCCATTATTTTAAAGAGGAGTTTTCACACGAGGTTATTAATTTTTTAAATAATTGAATAATTTAACAGAAAACCACAATTTAAGTCACACAGAGCTTGTGTGCACTCAATGTTGAATGTTTGTCAGCTCACTTTGAGGTATGTGGATATAAGAGGAAAAATTGAGTCGTGTCTGGCAGAGTTCCCGGGTAGCTCAGTCGGTAGAGCTTTGGTGCGCTTAGCCAAAGGTCCCAGGTTCGATACGCGGCCTCGAAACAATTTTTCTTTTGAAATTATTCAAATCAGCTTCACACGGAGCTAAACCTGAAAGCTAGATTTGCATACATTTTTAAAGTTTGATAGAATGAATAGAAAGAAATTATGGAAAATTTTAATCAAAAAGTGTTGCCCAAAACATTTAATAGACATAACAGTAATTATACTTACAACTTTTAAAAAAGAAGACTATAAGAGATACGAGTACAATCTTAAAACTCTACGAAGTTATGGAAGCCCCAGTATACGGGGGTGAAACTTAGACATTACAAGAAGGATATTGAAATATAATCCCAAATAAAATCTTATCAGCATAGATGACATTTCTGAGAACCATAAAGAGATTCCCTAAATTAGATAAAATTAGAAATGAAGATATTCGTAACCAGCTTGACTTTTTTCCCTTTATGAAAAACTCTCCAAGTATAGACAGATAAATGCCATGTTTCAATACGCCAGTATCTCGCATTCCATGTTACGCTTATGGAAACAATGCAGTAGGAAGATGAAACCTTGGACGACCAAAGAAAAGATAGGAGTGCATTTCATCTGTAATATATGCTGGAAAAGGAGATTCTCCGACGCCATGAAGTGATGATGATGATGATGATGATGATGATGATGATGATGATGATGATGATGATGATGATGACGATGACGACGACGACGATGACTTTTTGAGAGTTGAGAGTCCAGTTTATCCCAGGTCAATTTTTTAAAGTTTATTTGTTCAATCTCGTCCCACTCGATCGATCGACACTTTAAAGTTTTAAACGTCTGGACCGGTTCTGATCTCATTGAGTTATGGACATAAAATGGCCGGCCGAATGCAGTTTTCGAGGCATGTTTGTCCATCCGTTTTGCCTATCTTGAAATGTTAAATGTTATGTTTTATTTAACGACGCTCGCAACTGCAGAGGTTATATCAGCGTCGCCGGATGTGCCGGAATTTTGTCCCGCAGGAGTTCTTTTACATGCCAGTAAATCTACTGACATGAGCCTGTCGCATTTAAGCACACTTAAATGCCATCGACCTGGCCCGGGATCGAACCCGCAACCTTGGGCATAGAAGGCCAGCGCTATACCAACTCGCCAACCAGGTCGACGCCTATCTTGAGGTTCCGGCCTGTTTCGTGAGGATGTTCACGGTTATGGGACTCCTTTATCTACACGGTGGTATACTTTTAGTTTCGCTATGTTTATTCAAAAGTTATACACGATTCTAATGTAAGTAACACTTTCTTTGGGCATCGTTACCGAGAAGTTGGTGACCTGACGTGCCGAATACGAAGACGTAGTTCTACGTAGATAAAAATAACAACCGGCTATTCACTCAAAGCGTGATTGAAACCAATTACGAATGCATTTTTGGAGCAGCAAAACCTCTAGCTGATCGCTAGACAACGCTGGTGTCTATCGTCCTTGGTATGATGGAGATGAGATCTGCAAAAAGTTACGATTATGTTAACTCATAAAAGTCGCTATGTTAATTGAATGACTACATCAGGATTTCGAATGATAATATGTGCCATAACACACACCTCATTGACAGCACAAAACTCGTTTGAGTTTACCCCATCCACTAAAATAGTGGCCTCAGTGCTCCGCCAGGCTGTCCATTAGCTAATTGCATAAGTGATTTCACAGAAATCTAGTAAACGTGAAACTTTATGACGCACTCCGAATTAAATTTATTAAAATTTCAATTACGGAATGGATGTCACCGCTGTTGTGCTGAGCTGCGTTAGTTCTTTTCATCAGAATCCAATAAAGCAGAGTTGCAAGTAAAGTCCGAGAAATATGGTAACGTCAAGAGAGGGGGAACAACCCCGTAACCTTCCGCTTGTGTTTTGATATTTCATTTTATGTTACTCGTACATTAGAATGTAGCAACAATTAAATTTTATCCACATTTATTATTGAAACATAGATCTTTGACTGGTATTAAAGAAACTATAGAATAGAAGATTTAAATTCTTGGTCAGCATAAAATTAGAGATCATTTTCACCATCAGCAAATTATACAGTGTGTCCACTGAAACATTCTGTGATTATAAACAGCTATATTTTGTAACTATGCGTATTACGAAATTCATACCGGTGCCATTAGAAATAACGACTCAAATAATTTCAGGGGATGTGTAATTGTAATTGTTAGCGAAAAACAATAGATGGCACCGTAAGAAAAAAAGACAAGCACAATCGATGTGATTTATTTTGTTTTTTTTTTGTAGGTTATTTTACGACGCTTTATCAACAGCTTAGGTTATTCAGCGTCTGAATGAGATGAAGGTGATAATGCCGTTGAAATGAGTCCGGGGTCCAGCACCGAAAGTTACCCAGCATTTGCTCATCTTGGGTTGAGGGAAAACCCCGGAAAAAACCTCAACCAGGTAACTTGCCCCGACCGGGAATCGAACCCGGGCCACCTGGTTTCGCTGCCAGACGCGCTGACTGTTTATTTTGTTTAATTTAATCTTTTTTGTATGGTTTTAGATGTTTATGCTGCCCCTTTTATTTTATTACTGACATTTAATTTCGTTTCACCTTGTTTTATATAAATTAAATTATTTACATTTAATTATTTTTATCCTTACATCATTAGATACTTGTTTATACTAATGTTTATTCTGATCCATGATTATATGTTGATATTTAATTGTTTTATTATATCAGTATCTCTCATGTGGTCGAGAAAAGTAAGTATTCAGCTACTCACCTTAGAAATCTCGTCTCAACAGATTCTGTATTCTTTTATCAGATCTATTCACTGTGCAGTTTTCACAGCTATAGATAAGCATGGGTACTGCCATCACTTTATAGAATTTAAGTTGTGTTTCTTTTAAGTCTTCGGTTCCAATGTCCTCCTTATAGTACCATAGATTTGTCTACATTTGTTTTATTTAATATTGACCTATTTGATAAATCAGTAATATATACATTAAAGTCCCGCGCCGTGGCGTCGCGGTCTAAAGCATCCCGCCTAGGACTCGCGTTACGGAATGCGCTCTGCTTCGAGTCCTCATGGGGGAAGAAATTTTCCCATGAAATTTCGGCCAGTGTATGGGACCGGTGCCCACCCAGCATCGTGATGCACTTGGGGAGCTACGATAGGTAGCGAAATCCGATTGCGAATACCAGTTATAACGGCTGGGGGGATGATCGTCCACCTCTGCTTCGGCATGTGGGCGTGAGGCCGGCAGCCGCCTGGTCGATCTAGGTCCTTCACGGGCTGTAGCGCCACGGATTATTATTATTATTATTATTATTATTATTATTATTATTATTATTATTACATATACATTAAAACCTAAATAATTGAAGTTCGACACTTGTTCAATTATTTTATTATTAATTACTATTACTACTGTTTTGAGCTTCTTATTAATTAATTAAAGATTGAAATCATTCGTTACCCTCTCTAATTGATTATTTAAAATATTTAATGTATTTTTTCTACGATAGTGCATAAAATTGCATTTTACCCACTATTATCAGTGTGTGAAGTGACTCTTTAAAACACTAGTGCGTAAAAAAGTAAGTAATCACTTTAGGTACTGCTATTCATTTTACGCACTGCCAGAGAAAATGTAATATTCAATGTAAAAACTTCATTCAGTAAGAAAGTAATGCATTACATCGATCTTTCATTACTTAAATATTACACTAACATAAAAAAGTAACAAATTTAGCATTCCTATCTACATTTCAACCCTTAGGCCAATTATTCTGCAGTTACATGTAGTACTCACTGTAACTTGATTTACCATTCAACTGTTACTAACCGCTTTGTTGATTACGTGGTCGGTTTAGACGACCATGGAATCATTTTTAGTAGGTTATTTTACGACGCTTTATCAACATCTCAGGTTATTTAGCGTCTGAATGAGATGAAGGTGATAATGCCGGTGAAATGAGTCCGCGGTCCAGCACCGAAAGTTACCCAGAATTAGCTCATATTGGGTTGAGGAAAAACCCCGGAAAAAACCTCAACCAGGTAACTTGTCCTAACCGGGAATCGAACCCGGGCCACCTCGTTTCGCGGCCAGACGCGCTAGCCGTTACTCCACTGGTGTGGACCCCATTGAATCATAAACATGAATAAATCATGCTGCCATTCCATGAATACTCATTTCTTAATGGTTCTGAGTTTAGACGGCCATGACATTGTGATCTTATAATCTCTCCAAGTTGAAATATGTATTTAATGTAAATTTGTGCTACCATAAAAAACATTGTATGATACACATTCGCAAAGTTATCATTTTGGCCCTCGTGTGTTTGAAACTCGGCGTCGTCTCGTTTTACAAATTTTACACTGATGTCAAAAAGAGAACCTTTACGAACTTGTCCATACCTGTGGAGTAACGGTTAGCGCGTCTGGCCGCGAAACAAGGTGGCCCGGGTTCGATTCCCGGTGGGGGCAAGTTACCTGGTTGAGGTTTTTTTTCCGGGATTTTCCCTCAACCCAATATGAGCAAATGCTGCGTAACTTTAGGTGTTGGACCCCGGATTCATTTCACCGGCATTATCACCTTCATCTCATTCAGAAGCTAAATAACCTAGATGTTGATAAAGCGTCGTAAAATAATCTACTAAAATAAAATAAATTTACGAACTTGTCTCATAAATAAGTATTCTGATTCATTGAAAACTACACGATCATAAAAAAACAGTTGACTCCAGCTTGTCTATATTAAATTTTTCTTCCTAGTAACATGGATTTTACTCGGGCGCGGGTTCGATCCCCGCTTGGGCTGATTACCTGGTTGGGTTTTTTCAGAGGTTTTCCCCAACAGTAAGGTGAATGCCGGGTAATCTATGGCGAATCCTCGGCCTCATCTCGCCAAATATCATCTCGCTATCACCAATCTCATCGACGCTAAATAACCTAGTAGTTGATACAGCGTCGTTAAATAACCAACTTAAAAAAAACATGGATTTAAATCTTATTTAATACCCGTCTTCAACTTAATACGGAAAAAGCTCTCATACTCTGTGACGCATATTCTGAAACACGATATGATCCCCATGTTAAACAAAGTGCTTCGATCCAATTAAGACGTAGGATCTCAGTGTCCAAATGTGGCTTCGGTATGGCCCACTTTCTGACTCCTCCCCTTAATGCGGGTCAGTGTAGGCAATCCTCTTTTCTTAAGAAAGGAGAGTGAAGGCTAAGAATAGTTTAGTCCATCTACCTAACAAACACCGTTCGCCTTTTCTTAATGCCCAGCGAGTCTTCTTGGAGTTATAGACTATTTACTGAGTCAACGCACCGATAGTTATGGAATTCGTGTCGTAATGTTCGCTCCATTTCATATTACGTAATTTTATTTGTCTATGAGATCACTGTCTAACGCTTATTTACATTAAATGACACTGAGATAATATCAAAATATCTCTTATATTCTTTATTCTGTATCTGTACTAAAAACTTAAATTTTATTACTCAAAATTAGATACTCGAAACGGAGTCCAAACTTTCAATACTCGATACTAATATCAGCGTTAAAATATCTCTATTCATTATCAGATACCAGAGAACAATACCAAACTGAAATATGAAATCCTCGAAATTCGATATAAAATTGTATATAACCTACTCGGTTCTAGTGTAGAAGTGTGACAGCAGTATGTTTTTGTACAGTAGTGGCAAAAAAAAAACCTGACCGACCCTTGTAGCTGATTTCAGAGTCTTGTTCACACCAGAACAAGATAGATTGGTAACTAAGACTTTCGTGGTTCGAATTCTGTCTGGGAAGGAAACTTTTTTTTTGTTCCTTGTTCAAATTTATTCCCAATACTTTTCGATAGCTGGTAAAATTCATGTTTTGGGAATAATAAGTTAATTAAGTAGTAAAATATCGCTGCCAATAGTGCACGAAGGTTTACATTTGTTAAACGTGTTCTTTCTTATTTTAATATGTTTAATTTTGAGAACAAAAAATATTGACAAATATACGTAGAACCGAACATAGATGCGATTGTGACAGCAAATGATCTAAGATGTGTATATTTAAAGGAGTCAATATTTTTTAAATATAACAAAACCAATACAATCCTTATTCTTGCTTTTCACAAAGGTGTAATTTTGGAGATCAGCAACTTGAAATTGTAAATCTGGTCATACCTTCAGAATAGGTGTGTTGAAAGGATTTTCAAATAGAGAGAAATCATGTTCCATTTATTTAAAATGGCAAAACCTTCTATCTTTAAATTCTTAAAGTAATGTTTCCAAGATGTCGCAGTATTGACCTATTCTTGAACCAGAAACATTTGAAAGTGACTTCAGACAAGAAAAATGATGAAACTAATTTTCTTTCAGTTGCACTTTCCAAATATTTATCATCATGGAAAAAGATTTCACCGCGTCATACATGTCAACTATGTTCTGATCACGTCCTTGAAGTTGGCAGTTTAGTTTGTTCAGCTATCCAGAAATATCTGTTATGAACGCCAAATCACTATTCAGATAGTACTGGATAACTGAATGAGCCGCTGCTGACAGTACAGACAACGGTAGAGGAAGAGGTTCAGCGCGGAGAGCGGTGTTGCCACGTGGAACTTACGTCAGTGTTAAGGCGCTGTTTACGAAACATAATTTTACGATGCCTGGTATTGAGTATCTATAAGAATGTTGAATTTAAATGCAGTTTACCGTTTCTCATTGCACGAATATTTAAAAGGATTTCTACACATTTACAACCTAAGAAGTTTCAATTCTCCTGCACGTGGAGGCTACACACACACACACACACACACACACACACACACACACTTCTTTTAGTTTTTTATATGTATTTTGAGATTACATCATAGTTCTCACTAAAATTATTCACTTTCTACGAAAAATAAAATAGGTAAATGCACGTTCTTCAATGCAGGAGGTGTAATATTCCTCCATTGCCCTACAGTATTACCATAACACTTCGTCGATGCCAAATGCGCATTACATTTTAAGGCGTCGGTAAACACTCGTGGGTATTTCTCTCTTATCATATTAAACAAAGAGGTAACTAATTTCACTAGAAGTACAGGATCACTAACACCGCAATATCGCCTACCTATTGCATTGCATGTTGCGCCACGTTTCCTATGTTTATATTAAATACATAACAGGTGTGTCAGAGAAGTTGCCTACTGTAGCGGCGTTAAAAGTACAGTATTCAGTAATTGAATCGCATGCTAGAAAAACTAGACATTCAATATTATTACATTTGCGAGTCAAAGTGTTTCATTAGTTCCGTGCTCTCATGAAGATGTTAAGCTAGTACTCAACATTAACAAGTGACGGGACCCCCTGGTAAGTTTCCTAGTAGCGAGTAAGATCACTCCTTAGACAACACTCGACAGACGTAATAAAAAGAACAAAACAGTCTTTAAGACAGATGTTTACGAACTCCACATCGCGGCGAATTCTCACGAATACTGTGACTCGATCCGTAATCAGAGACAGTCTCCCTTGAAAATTTTTCAATTCGTCTGTTTATTGACGTGTCACCCACACGTTTTATTTATTTATTTATTTATTTATTTATTTATTTATTTATTTATTTATTTATTTATTTATTTATTTATTTATTTATTTATTTATTTATTTATTTATTTATTTATTTATTTATTTATTTATTCATTCATTCATTCACAGTAGTGGCAATAAGCTGGTAAAATTCATGTTGTGGGAATAATAAGTTAATTAAATAGTAAAATGTCGCTGCAATCGAAAAGTATTGGGAATAAATTTTAATAAGGAACAAAAAAAGTTTCCTTCCCAGGCAGGATTCGAACCACGAAAGTCTTAGTTACCAGTCTATCGTGCTGTCACTGTGAACAAGGCTCTGAAATCAGCTACAAGGGTCGGTCCGGTTTCTCACATTTATTCGGATTATCGTAACAACAGCAGTCGTTTTACACTCATGAACAATTCCAAGTCGGTGTTGCGTCGGCTTTTACACCAAGACTTGGAATTGTTCATGAGTGTAAAAGGTCAGCTGCTGTTACGATAATTCGAATAAATGTATTTGTAGGTAATACTGCAGTAAAGGCTTATCGTGATAGGACAAATAAGGTAATCTAAAATTACCTTTATTACATCTAACAGAATTAAACTATTACCAAATTATATCACTGACACCACAGATCAATATTTTATTACATTAAACGACAACGACGTTTTTAACTTGGTTATTTAACGACGCTCTATCAACTACTAGATTATTTAGCGTCGGTGGGATTGGTGAGAGCGAGATGGCATTTGGCAATATGAGACCGAGGATTCGCCAGAGATTACCTGACAATTGCCTTACGGTTAGGGAAAACCTCAGAAATCCAACCAGGTAATCAGCGCAAGCGGGAATCGAAACCACGCCCGAGCGCAACTCCGGATCGGCAGGCAAGCGCCTCAGCCGACTGAGCTACGCCGGTAGCCGACAACGATGTTCTGGACCCCTAAACCCCATCAACAGGCTTCGAGACTTCGGACCCAATAGAGTAGTTCAGTGGGAAATCCGCATAACGGCGTGCTGAGTATAGTGGTAAAGCGTATAGTGAGTGGAAGTACTGTAGAATGAATGCCAACAAATACGCAAAGAAAAACGCTCTGGATTTGAAGGTTCTGACGAATAATTTGGTTTTCATACAAACCCATTTTCAAACTGTGTCTGAAACTATTACGCGGTTAGAAAAGCCAGAGCAAGAGATGCCGGAAGCCCCAAATTAATTTAGAAAATGACGCAGAGAATTAATGAGACACCAAATACACCGGTTACTGAACGTGTAAAACAGAAGTGCAAATCAATTTTATGTAAAAATAACGGATATGGAACATTGTGTAACATAAACAGTAAATTAGTGGGCATAGAGTCACCCGAGAATAAAGGACTGTGTCTTAGAGACTGCAATGATGTAGGTTTTTTCGTTTTGCTCCTATCACGTCTTGCGACGTAGAGCTCCGCTTTCCACAGTACAAACTTTGGGAGATAACCGAAAAAGATTTACGTTTGAGACACTGAGAATGTATCTTGTAGTAGGTACATTGCAATTCGGTACTGTAACTGCACTTTCTAAAGACGACCAATAGGATATATGAAAAAATTAAAATTGCTACATGCTTATTTCCACCATTAACGCTGTGTATAATGAAACACAAATGCTTATAAAAGACAGTAGAATAAATTCTTTTCACATTCTTTTGAAATTGTCATTATGTAATGTACATTTACTTTCAGTGTGTGTTTCCCTATACTACCGTACTCTACTCTAAATAGCAACGTTGTTACCTCAACACATCTCTACCTACCTGCAGCGAGTCAACAACCTATAGTGCATGCACAGTAAACTTATTGTATCGGGTCCAAAGTCTCGAAGCCTGCCCATCAAGTAAGTAGGGTCTATCCAAATCAAATATTCAGCCATAATCATTGTAGTGGTGAAAATAAAGAGGGACACGCTCACTTCTTGGCCACTCCGTACGTAGCAGATCGAGGAAGTCATAGTACCTGGGCGTCAGAGAAGTTATTACTGCCAAGAGATTTAAAGAGAAAGATGTTTCAAATCGGGAGAAGTTACAATTAGGAAAGCGAAGGCGACAACGGCTGTAAAATTTCTGGTATTACTGCTATTATTTATCCATACTCAGTCGGATCACTCTGTATAATCCGAAGGTAATCTCGAACATATGACCCATACCTATCATGGTAGAAAAGATCGATGGTCGTCTTTCAAAACATTGATAGGGAACTTTATGTTCGTACAACACATTGTGCTGTAAGACATGAAGAGAGAAATCGATCTATTGCATACTTATAGACCTGTAGATTCTGGCGATACTTTTACGCTGCGTTAAAATCACTTAACACTACATTCTTGACGCTATTAGAAAAGGCATATGATAACATGTTTGCTTTTTTTGCGACCTGGTGTAAAGCACATGCCAGAGCTACAAAGACCTGAACCCTGTTGCAATATTCATTGTATTAATTTGGTAATTCGACGCATGAGATCAATAAAGGGACGACGCAGCAAGGAGCCCCTTCCCCCGTCTTCCAGTCAGCCACTTGACTTGGCTCCGGGATGTCGCGGTGCAAGTGCGTCTCCGAGTTGAAGGCGCGTGTATTGCTGATGGCGGGGATTCTTATGAATCCACTGCAGTGCAGGACAAACGACCTGACTCGATTTATGAGGTCATATAAGTTACAAGTTAAAAATTTATTTATTTATTTATTTATTTATTTATTTATTTATTTATTTATTTATTTATTTATTTATTTATTTATTTATTTATTTATTTATTTATTTATTTGCTTGTTCGTTTGGTTATTAATTTGTTATTTATTTATTTAATTATTCAGTACTTATTCATTTACTAATTTACGTACCGTATTTATTTATTTATTTATTTATTTATTTATTTATTTATTTATTTATTTATTTATTTATTTATTTATTTATTATTCAATTTATTTATATTTTTTAAATATTTTATTTGTTTATTTATGCATTTATATATTTGTTTATTTATTTATTTACTTATTTACTTACATATTTATTTGCTCAAATATTTATTTACTTGTTTACTTATTTACTTACGTGTTTATTTACTTATTTATTTACTTGTTTATTTACTTATTCATTTATCTATCTGTCTATCTATTTATTTATCTGTCTAGTTATTATTTATTTATTTATCTATTTATCAATGTATCCATCCATTCATCCTTGTATCTATTTATTTATTTATTTATCAATGTATCCATCCATTTATTTATTTATTTTATTTATTTATTTATTTGCTAGTTTGTTTATTTATTTGTTATTTATTTAATTATTTACGTACTTATTTATTTGCTAATTTACGTACTGTATTTATGTAATATTTATTTATTTACATACTTATTCATTTGTTTTATTTTTAATTTTTCTTCATTTATTTATTCTTTTATTTATTTATTTATTTATATAGTTTATTTATTTATTTATATAGTTTATTTTCTAATATTTTATTATTTTATTTGTTTATTTATACATTTACATATTTGTTTACTTATTTATATTTATTTATTTATTTATTTATTTACTTATTTACTTACGTTTTTATTTACTTATTTACTTACTTATTCATTTATCTATCTGTCTGTCTATTTATTTATCTATTTATTTGTCTATTTATTTACCTATTTATCTATGTATCCATCCATCCATTTATTTATTTTTTATTTATTTATTTATTTATTTATTTATTTATCTATTTATCAATGTATTCATCCATCCATTCATCCATTTATTTATTTATTTATCTATCTATTTATCAATGTATCCATCCGTCCATTCATCCATTTATTTATTTATTTATTTATTTATTTATTTATTTATTTATTTATTTATTTATTTATTTATTTAATTGTTTGTTTGTTTGTTTGTTTGAAATTTTCCACAGAAAAGGGCCTTAGGAGAATTTGTCTGAAAGACACTAGGCCTGTAGATTTAGCAAGTACTTTTCTTTGAGAATATGTCAAAAAGTAAATTTTGTGTTCTTTACCCAAGCGTTCCTTTCCATATGGAACATCACGTCTGGATTCGTATCAATCTTTGAACTGTATATTTTGAATCTTTATCACAGCAAAAAATCAGCCAAATGTCAATGTCTAACTTCCTGAGGTGTAGCCTAACCTTTTCATCGTGTGACAGAGTCAGACCTCACGAAAATGTTTTATCTCCTCAAGAATCGGCAAGTTAAAATGCGTGTCTAAGGACAAAGTTCGGTCTTCAGATTGAAAGCAGTAATAGGGACGCACGCGAATCGCTAATTTTAGTCGACTGCTGATAATTTCGTGCACGTGCGTGCTCATGACCATCACCGTGCGGTCACTGTGACACGCTTTATAGTGGTTTTAGAATCCCAGAATTCCAACCACATTATTGTGTTGCAATTGTATTGTGCGGTCGAAAACTTGTTCGAGTAGTAAAATCCGCATCTGTTCACATTCAATCCCTGGAAATTCTTCGAATTTAAAATGGGGATTCAATTTAAACCGCTTAGTGTTTCGCTCAATTTAAATAAAAATATAGGGTGAATCAAAAGTCTGGTACCATATAAATATCTTCCACATGCTTGATTTTCGATTACTGTAGATGTTACAAGTATTTGTAAGACCAAATGCTCTACCAGTGACACATCGATTCCAGACCTCAGCTATCTCAAAAGCCGTCATTTTTAATGCAACTTTCTAATTTTAAATGGAAAGGGGGGTCATGTAGGTACTCAAAATCATGTGAAATTTTCTGAAAAAAAAACAATGGTGCAGTATGTTTTGAGATATCTTTAAATAACTTGAAAACGATGAGAGATAACTGTCATAATAACACAAATATTAGTTACTGCATCTACAGATATTTTGTGACATGGTACAGTACTAAGGAGGCTTTGGAAAAGGTATTTTTATGCAATTCTGGTAATTAACTTTCCCTGCTTTACTGCTTGGTTAACTTTTGACAGTTTCAATGCATTGTTGTGATTATTTGAAACTTTCCTGTAACAAATTTCTTGAAAGAGAAAAGAATTGATATAATTCTTCATTCTGATGGGTTAAGCCACAGAAATGTTGCAAGGTGCTGGTAAAATAATGGTTTGATGTGGAATTTGGGGAAATCGTATTGTTGGACAGTATTTTATTTAAGAGAACCTGAGTGTCACTTCTTATTTGAACATGTTGCAAGAAAACATCTTTTCTGGTTTACTAAACGAAGAAGGTGAATTCCCGTTTTTTTTCAACAAGATGGCGCTCCACCCCACTAAGGTCTTGCTGTTCGAAACTATCTGGACGAACAGTTCCCTGGGCATTGGATTGGTCGGCGTGGACCAGCAGAATGGCCGGCCAGGTCTCCAGATTTAACATCCCTTGATTTTTCTTTTGGGGTTATATAAAGAGCTAGGTTTATTAAGAGGAATTGAGAATGTGGAACATTTAAAGAACCGTATCATTGAAGCCTGTGCTAAAGTTACCTGGAATTGTTACAAAATATTCTCTCTGAGTGGAAAATCCGTCTACAAATGTGCATAGTCGAAAATGGACAACATATTGAGCACATTTTGTAGAATTTTCTTTTTGTGTCATTGTGACAGTTGTCATTTAATGAATTGAAAACGATTAGAAATGTCTCAAAATTGATTGCATCATTGTTAATGCATTGAAACTGTCACCTGTTAACCAAACAGTAAAGCAGGAAGAGTTAATTACCAGAATTGCATAAAAATACCTTTTCCAAAGCCTCCTTTGTAGGTCTACTGTAGCATGTTACAAAATATCTGTAGGTGCAGTAACTAATGTTTGTGTCATTACGACAGTTATTTTTAAATAACTTCAAAACGATTAGAGATATCTCAAAACAGTTTGCACCATTGTTATTTTTAGAAAATTTAACATGATTTTGAGTACCTACATGACTAACCAATCACAAATATGTTACCAAATAAAACAACGAAAATGGAATTGGATAGGCCAGACGCTGAGAAAGCCAGATGGAGCTATTGAGAAGACTGCAATTGATTGGAATCCACAAGGAGTAAGGAAGAGAGGATGGCCTAGAAAAACATGGAAACGATCAATAGAGGAGGAAGTAGAGAGATGTGGAAAAAGCTGGAAAGAGGTGAAACGGATGGTTGGAGACAGAATACGCTGGAGGAACTTTATTGCTGCCCTACGTCCCACCTAGGAACAACAGGATACAAGAAGAAGAAGAAGAAGAAGAAGAAGAAGAAGAAGAAGAAGAACAAGAACAAGAACAAGAGTACCTACATGACCCCTTTTCCATTTAAAATTTCAAAATTGCATCCAAAATGGCGGTTTTTGAAATAGCTGAGGGCTAGAATGGAATGTGTCACTGGTAGAGCATTTGATCTTACAAATACCTACTGGTAACACCTATAGTAATCGAAAATGAAGCATATGAAGCATATGAAAGATATTTATATGGTTCCAGATTTTTTATTCACCCTGTAGAACAGGTGTCACGAAGAGAACATATTTTAGCATTATGCGCTTCTCGCTGTGTTGTTACAAACAATTCAGTCCTTTTATAATATTAGCAACATCATTACTGTAATTCGAAAGACACAGGGCTCGAAATGGACGGCGTTCCGGTTCGTGAATTTCAGGATCCTTTCCGTTTCGTATCGTAAGTTCGTTTTAACCCTCGCAACTCAGCAGCTCTAGAATTTCTTGCTACTCATCTGGAGTCTTTTTTTACCCCAAACATATGTGCTGTAAATAATTGGGGCATTTTATAGCTTTATGCATTTTTTACATACATATAATTAAAATTCAAAGTTTTTATTTCTCCTAAGAATTACTCATTAGTCATTATTAGACAGTGGATGCGGGATGACTTATCGTTGAATGTAGACGCACATTTACTATATGTTACATTTTTTTTCATTCAGACCATCGGCTCAAGAGGTTCTAAACGTAAACAGACGACGTCAACATGCTACTGTATCTCCGTACAGTCAGAAGGAAAAGAAAAATAACGTACTGTAGTAGTGTAGCACATATCTTGCAAGTTCAGTCCTCGTCATCATTGATGCAATTACCAGCGTTGCAGTAAACGACGATATATTCTCGTAAGTTGTCGAAGCTGAATCGTCTTCGCCTATCGCTTAAACAGTTTTTGTATCGAGAGAATTTCTGAAGAAAAACTCTAAAATGGGGATCACTCAATTTCTTTAGAGGAATATTCCCACTGAGCATCATGTTGCACGTGTCGTTTAGACCCGCACAACTAAATGATGATGATGATGATGATGATGATGATGATGATTATGATGTAGATGGTTTCTCAGATTTCATTTCAACGCATTTTCTGAGCGATGTACTGTTGCAATGTTTCTCTATGGCCTGAGTTGTTCTGGTTTTTATTTCAATTTTACATACATTACACACGATATTGTATTCGTTAATACATAAAATGTCACTTTCATACTTCTTAATTGCATTTCGTATCTCTGAACGAATTTAACGTTTTGCCTTCGACATTATGAATGGATCAGCACTACACTATTCAACTCGTACTAAATACTTGAGCAGGATAACACAACTGCACACATTGCGTTGCAATGTGGACCGGGGTTCCTTCGTTATGTACGCTGCTGTACTCGCCAGGTACACAAAAGACGGACGACGCGGCACGTGCCATATACTCCGATACGAAACAACTTCACTTTTCCTTAAGTCATCCCGCATCCACTGTCTAGTCGTTATGTTTAAACAATTTATTAATTAATGTAATTAGTTTAATGTCCCATACTAAATTCCCATCTACCAACTTCATCTCTCGTAGGTTCGCAGGTCTGATATTACGTGCGCTCTGATTGTCAAGAATGATGTAAGACATATTTTTAGTTCATTATTTCGCAGATATCACTCAATACTTGGTCGCACTATATTCAAATACAGATGATTAGCTATTTTTATAGTAGTAGTTATTGGATATTACGACTTTCTTATTTTTCATATTGAATACGTGAACATAATATGAACAGTGACATTGAAAATGTTAAACTATTTGTTACCATTTACACTTTATAATCGATTTTAAAGGTTTACATTTATATCCAACAAAATCGGACAATATCGCTGTCATTCGAAAATTAATTCTGCTTAGAATACTTCTCCAGGGCGGTTTTAGAGAATTCCTGGATTGAATGGGGTACTTTAAAACCTCCCTGTATCAGCTATCTTGCCCCCAAATTTTATTCGCTATCGTGTGCAGAGCGCACCTGGCTCGAATGGTGATATTCATTTGCGTACACTTGGCTTTCATTAGGGCTATCGTCTCGTCTTAAAGCTGTTCCGACGATCATACCCCGATGCCAGCTGGGGCTTCACCTCTGACCCTGCACTTTGCTGGATTCAGAGAGAGGGGGAACATTAAATGAGCCCACACCCACAGACTCGAAGCATGAATATAGACTTTGCTTCTGAAAAGTTTAACACTTAAAATTATGTGCAGCCGAGTGCTCATTATCTTCGGATCACGATTTTATGCGACAGATCCAAGATATTTAAGAGAGAAAATGTTAGAATTTGTTTAAATAATAATTGTGAAAGGCAACTTACAGAACACATCTCACTTGTAGCCAGTAACGTACGCAAAATTTTGTTCCGGAAGAGGTCATTAAAATTGTTTACAATTTACATTATCAGTATTTTAAATTTTGTCTTATTATTATTATTATTATTATTATTATTATTATTATTATTATTATTATTAGCTGAGTTTTCATAAGTGGATGTGAAACTAGTTCCAGGAAAAACGTTCGCGACAACATCGTCACGCTGCGGCTGCGAAGAAACATTTGCCAATGTGACATTTTTACTAACCTCGCGAAAATCACTATGCGACTTGCGACTTTATGCTAAAAAAAAATATAAAATTGAGCCTTGTGATCGCTTAGACATCGCGGGCTCAGAATGACAAGGTTCTATCTGACATTTCTGGCAAAATTGAGATTTTTGTTGCATTGAATTCTGCTACTTCACAGCTATCTACCATATAAATTATATGTTGATATCTCAATTATTTTTCGTGATGAAGTTAGTTTGAAAAGGTTCTTACCTGCATTGATTTTATTAACAACCAAACTTTTAAAATGCTCTCCTCTAAAATTTACTAAACACTAGATACAACCTAGTCATTCTAAACCCTCGACATATCAGAGAACCCGGAACGATAGTGTGAAGTTTATTTTTAAAATATTACCGGTAACTGTCTAATACACAAAATTTTAAACGAATATTTCACAATGAAGTCAGAAATATAACGAACGGGTGAACACCGCTCTTAAAATGAGTTTGAAATCGACAACGCACAATATTTAATATCTGCACTGCATAATTGTCAAAACAACCTTTTCAATATTTTTCACAAGTTAAATTTCATATTGTGTCGACTTCATTTTATTACAAGGTCGATACTAGGCGGTAGGTCTCTCTGTAATAAAGATAGCATTATTATAAATAAATTTATAATAATAATTTACTAACTTACTTACTTACTTACTTACTTACAAATGGCTTTTAAGGAACCTGAAGATTCATTGCCGCCCTCACATAAGCTCGCCATCGGTCCCTATCCTGTGCAAGATTAATCCATATCTCTACTCAAATCTAAATAAGTCTTTTATTTTTCAAAAAAGGTCAAGGGGGGGTTCAAAACCGGTAACTCCCTCTTGCGTACGCCCCTGCCTTTACGAGTAATTATTTACGATTGTAAGTAAAAAGAAAAGGAACATTTAAAAAGTCAAGAATCTTAAAGAATTTAAATAATTGCGATGTAGGTCATTTTTCATACCTCCTATCTTCTATGCATTTAGGTCTTAGGACATCGCATAATGCATTCTGGATTCCACTCTAAAAGAGACTTCCCGGTTTAATGTGCAGCTACTCTATGCATAGCACCATTGACTTCATTTGAATGAAACAGTTTAGATACTGAAGCAGCCGTTTCATACCAGCTAAAAGTACACTCAGCCATCACTTTGAATGTTCAACAGTATTTTCAAATTATTTTAACTGTGGTGTAGGTAATGCTGCAATCCCCTTCAACGGATAAATTCAAAAGTCTTCCAGTTATACTTGAATTTTTTTCTGTATCGCGACATTTCTTTTATTTTGTGATGGCGCTATAAATGGTTCTCAAAGAATATATTGATTCGAATAATGTTAAACAAAGAAAGCATTACTACCAGCAACTCGAGAAGAATTCATCTTCAACCACGAGTGGAGACGGAAATTTTCAACTTGTCATTGCTTAATGGCTGCAGGTTCCATTAGCCACCTTACGATATTTTGGTATTTGTTTTGTATCGAATCCTCCCCTGAGCACGAGAACACTATCTTTCAGGGTAGTGCTAGAATTTTGTTAATTTAAAATTTCTTTGCTTTGTATTTTTCTGACAATAAACAATATTATATTATTATTTATTTATCAGTTTATTTATTTATTTTCTCATTTACTTATTTATTTATATATATTTATTTACTTCGGAATATGTATGGTAAGACTTTCCTGTGTCAAATTTCAACGTACCTCGTTTACATGTTTCGACCTATTTATGGGTCATCTTCAGAACTGGTCGTGTTGGTCTTGGCGCCACTTTTTCTGTTTCCTATGAGGGTGTGTTCCTGTGGTATAGTGTAGAGTCAAAGAGTGTGGACCAGTTCTGAAGATGACCCATAAATAGGTCGAAACATATAAACGAGGTTTTTTTTTTAGTAGGTTATTTTACGACGCTTTATCAACATCTTTGGTTATTTAGCGTCTGAATGAGATGAAGGTGATAATGCCGGTGAAATGAGTCCGGGGTCCAGCACCGAAAGTTACCCAGCATTTGCTCATATTGGGCTGAGGGAAAACCCCGGAAAAAACCTCAACCAGGTTAACTTGCCCCGACCGGGAATCGAACCCGGGCCACCTGGTTTCGCAGCCAGACGCGCTGACCGTTACTCCACAGGTTGTAAACGAGGTACGTTGAAATTTAACACAGGAAAGTCTTACCATACATATTCCGAAGTGATACAGTGTTAAAAGTTGTGTAATCAAGATGTATATTTATTTATTTATTTATTTATTTATTTATTTATTTATTTATTTATTTATTTATTTATTTATTTATTTATTTATTTATTTATTTATTTATTTATTTATTTATTTATTTATTTATTTATTTATTTATTTATTTATTTATTTATTTATTTATTTATTTATTTATTTATTTATTTATTTATTTATTTATTTATTTATTTATTTATTTATTTATTTATTTATTTATTTATTTATTTATTTATTTATTTATTTATTTATTTATTTATTTATTTATTTATTTATTTATTTATTTATTTATTTATTTATTTATTTATTTATTTATTTATTTATTTATTTATTTATTTATTTATTTATTTATTTATTTATTTATTTATTTATTTATTTATTTATTTATTTATTTATTTATTTATTTATTTATTTATTTATTTATTTATTTATTTATTTATTTATTTATTTATTTATTTATTTATTTATTTATTTATTTATTTATTTATTTATTTATTTATTTATTTATTTATTTATTTATTTATTTATTTATTTATTTATTTATTTATTTATTTATTTATTTATTTATTTATTTATTTATTTATTTATTTATTTATTTATTTATTTATTTATTTATTTATTTATTTATTTATTTATTTATTTATTTATTTATTTATTTATTTATTTATTTATTTATTTATTTATTTATTTATTTATTTATTTATTTATTTATTTATTTATTTATTTATTTATTTATTTATTTATTTATTTATTTATTTATTTATTTATTTATTTATTTATTTATTTATTTATTTATTTATTTATTTATTTATTTATTTATTTATTTATTTATTTATTTATTTATTTATTTATTTATTTATTTATTTATTTATTTATTTATTTATTTATTTATTTATTTATTTATTTATTTATTTATTTATTTATTTATTTATTTATTTATTTATTTATTTATTTATTTATTTATTTATTTATTTATTTATTTATTTATTTATTTATTTATTTATTTATTTATTTATTTATTTATTTATTTATTTATTTATTTATTTATTTATTCATTAATATCTTCATTTACCAATTTATTTATATATTCATTTATTTATTCATTCATTCATTTAATCATCCCTCATTTATTCATATATCTATCTATCTATCTATCTATCTATCTATCTATCTATCTGTCTGTCTGTCTGTCTGTCTGTCTGTCTGTCTATGTACATCTCTATCTATTCGCCTGTATTAATGTTGTACAAAATAATTAAGAGTTGTTCTTTCTAGAAGCAAAGTGACATCAAAAACGTTTACCTTACATTTTATTGTACCTTGTTTTTTTTTACTATACCATGCAGGCTTTGCTTAATCGTAAGTTTTAGTTACCATGGTAATATTTTACACTGCATAGGTACAATCAGGACAGTTAAAATACAAGGGAAAAGTTTTTGATGTCACTTTACATCGTACACGAGCCTTAAAGAAAATAACATCCATATAGGAATACACACAACGTATCGACCAGTGAACGTGTGTGTTTCGAAGTCTTGATTAGAGGGCTTAACTGTAATTTTAACTTCACGTTGGGGTTTGCAGTGAAAGAATCTCCTTTCTCGTCTGCTCAACCCACTGTAAGCCCACCCCTGGAAAGGTCAAATGGCAACGACCTGTTTCGAAGATTCTGAAGATAGCTGAGGTGGGGTACCTCCACAATTTACCATTCAAACCGTTGGTAGAATCATTCGTGAAAAAAAAAATAGTAACATTCTCCCGTTTCATGTTCCTATTGTTTATCAGTTAGGCCTATTTCAGTAATGACTATCATAATTTCCTTTTAGATATTATAGCCTCATAATGCAAGAATCTGTACCAGCAGGAATGGGTTAGGTAGAATCATATGTCAGTCATCTAGAAAAAATGTACTACACTACTACTACTGCTCCTGCTGCTGCTAATAATGAATTCATTTATACAGGGACATCATTTTATTTTTACTAACATTTCTAATATTAACCTGGCTAACTTTTGGATCAACGATTAAGAAGCGGAAACACCGTTTGCTACCCCCTTCCACGGCTGGAGTTCGATGATACTGGCGTAATATACAAACAAATCACTTTACTAGGTATAGGAGGGAAGAAAAGTAGTTCATCCATTTACGTAAACTAGCAAATATCGCGATATGAGTTTGATAATTTTCATTAGGTTTTTGTTTAATTAAAATACAGTACAGTATTAACAATGAGTGTTTTTACACACGATCTGAGCTTTCCATGCGAACGTATTCATTATGCAATTTGTAGTATACTGTCTACAGCACATTAGCGTACAGTTTAGAGAATGAAGTTAAATTGAAAAATAATCATAATATGGATATTTAAACACATTTTTGAAAATGGTGGCCGTTCATTTCGATACAGGTTTCAGTTCTTATCAGTAACTCATGTTGAAATAATTCTGTACCTACTCTATAAAAGAGTACCTTACGTATTGTAAATTCAATCTTCACTTCTGCCCGATCCGAAAAGATAAAATTACTCAGACTTGCCATCTACTGTCCGTCCAAGTGGTTACGTCACAGAGTCGTAGAAAGGGAGGAAATCACGTGACAATTACTTAACGAGGCCCTTTTATTTAAGTTATTTTAAACAGTCGTACAATATTACGTAGGCGTCCAATTCCTAACAGAAATTAATGTTCTCAGAAAAGACCTAAGACAGCCCAGCCATTAGCATTTACAGAGAGGCGAATAGAAGCTGGTGGGGGAAACGGGGATGCGACGTAGGCAATGGAAAATGATGCAATATTGAAAGCTCTTTCGTCACTGGAAAACGCGAACATATTTTTGGAAAGTACTGTTTACTATGACCGTAAGGCTACTATGACTGCATATGCGGTCTTGGCTCTGTGTGGAGGACGGTTGAACTTCAATAGTGGAAGGGGTGGGAGTGAAGTGCATTCAAAAACTCAGGTACAATGACTGAAGTAAAAATAAAATGATGTCCCTGTATAAATTCCGAAGCGTTACTGTATGAAAAAGTACTCTAAGGAATATGAACTTCATCCAGACATCAGCCGCTGTTCCATTTTTCCTCCAGAGAAGAACTATCTGAAATCATCACTGCTTCTGAAGAATCTGCCGCCTGCAGCATTCACTTCCCTGACAAAATTTAATAATCTAAGGTTCTGCTGCAGCGTTAACACAATAAAATTAGTCTACGAACACAATTTAAAAAATAATTTTCTCAGTTTCGCCACCGATGTGCAAAGTACCGTTAACTAAATTAGCAGACTACTGGTGATGCTGATTTGTTCCAAGGACATCACGTGACCATACTAGTATGAACATTCTAAAATGAACTGCCTTTCAACATGCCGGTTATAGCCTAATAGTACACTATTTTTATTGAAATCACTTTTCCCTACGCTAGCTGATAATGAAAGATCGAATTTCCCGGTCAAGTAATTTCCGGCATAAAAACTGTGAATTAGGTCATTGACAGAATTTCCGAGAAATGTATTATGTTTTTAATTCTCTCATGCTTATTTACTTACAAGTGTCTTTTATAGAATCCGGAGGTTCATTGCCGCCCTCACATAAGCCCGCCATCAGCCTCTATCCTGAGCAAGATTAATCCAATCCCTACCATCATATTTCACCTCCCTTAAATTCATTTTTATATTATCTTCCAGCTACGTCTCGGCCTCCCCAAAGGTCGTTTCCCCTCCAACCTCCCAACTAACACTCTATATGTATTTCTAGATTCGCTCATAGTGTTACATGCCCTGCCCATCTCAAACGTCTGGATTTAATGTTCCTAATTATGTCAGGTGCAGAATATAATGCGTGCAGTGTAACTTTCGCCATTCTCTCTTATCATCACTCCTCTTATTTGGTTGAGAAGCTTTTATCATCCAGTCTGCTGTCAAAAAATCTAAAAGTTAGAATTTATAAAACAGTTATATTACCGGTTGTTCTGTATGGTTGTGAAACTTGGACTCTCATTTTGAGAGAGGAAGAGAGATTAAGGGTGTTTGAGAATAAGGTTCTTAGGAAAATATTTGGGGCTAAGAGGGATGAAGTTACAGGAGAATGGAGAAAGTTACACAACGCAGAACTGCACGCATTGTATATTCTTCACCTGACATAATTAGGAACATTAAATCCAGACGTTTGAGATGGGCAGGGCATGTAGCACGTACGGGCGAATCTATAGTGTGTTAGTTGGGAGGCCAGAGGGGAAAAGACCTTTGGGGAGACTGAGACGTAGATGGGAGGATAATATTAAAATGGATTTGAGGGAAGTGGTATATGACGATAGAGACTGGATTAATCTTGCACAGGATAGGGACCGATGGCGGGCTTATGTGAGGGCGCCAATGAACTTGCAGGTTCCTTAAAAGCCATTTGATAAATTATTATTGCCATCATTTTGAGACCCCCGGCTGTTGCCGGGTTCGTTCATGCGTTAAAACGGCACTGTTTGTAACAAAGTGTTAAGGTACGATTCTCTCTAAGGAGCCTCATTATGAACTAATAATATACAGAGGGGTATAGATAGGCGATAGACTATAGTTAGCTTTGGACCTTCGTTATAAACAAAAGCCTTTGTAACATTCATTTTTTAACATGGCTACGAGGCAGTTTTTTTTAACTTCAGTTTTCTTGCCAAGTGCCAAGTCATTCTGCCATTGCTTTACTAACATCATGTCATCCTATCGTCTTTAAATGGTACATCAATTAAGAAGCAATATCAGCAAGCGAATGTCAGATAATAATCTGTGGCGAATCCTCGGCCTCATCTCGCCAAATACCATCTCTCTATCACCATTTCCATCGACGCTAAGTAATTCAGTAGTTGATAAGTGTCATTATATAACCAAGTAAAAAAAAGAGAAAGTAATATCAAATTTAGAATTGTTTGCGTAGACCTTTCTATCAATGATTTTATAAAAGTTGGTTACTGATATTTAATTTTCTTTGCAGGAGATGAAGGTGATGGAGACGATGACGATGAAGAAAAGCTACCCTCCTGCGGGGACTATGTCATGCACTTCCTCACCCTCTTCTGGAAACTCCTTTTCGCATTCGTTCCACCCACAGGTGAGATAGAGCGGAATATGGCGTCCGGCATCAGTTGCGTGGGAGCTATCTACAACAAAGGCCTGCTACTGACCAAAGACTGTTGCATCCAGATGTCAGCTTCATTAAACATTCGCTTATCACTTTTGTCTCCCTACCGGAGGTCGGCGGCCCACTAAAAATACGGAGTGCTCGACATTTCAATGACATTTCAAAAGCTAAACTTTCCCATTACTGCTGGGGTTATAAACCGCACAGAAATCACTTAACTTTGATGGTGGTTTACGTTAGCCGATAGAGTTTACAATCTGTGGACGTTATTTCACTTTCAAAGACTGAACCAAATGAATTAACAATTTCCAATCTTGTAGCCCCCGTAAGTTACAGTCGCGTGTTCGAATTCCATCTGCAACTTGAATGCTTGTCCGTTGCCACATTCTCTCTTAATTTTCGTTGGAAGAGCATTGACGGTGATAGTCTTCATGTTTCCTATAAGTCATCCATCATTTGAGAACCTCTGATCGCAGTGGCTCTAGAGCTGCGTATAAAGCCCTCTTTATGAATATTACAGGATGTAAAAATGTAGAGAAAGATTGTCAGGCACAGTTGCACAATAGAAACATCTCGCTATTTGATTCACTGGCAGGATTAGCTTAGCAGAAACTGAATTATTGACATTAATGAACCTCGTTTGCGTTATGTGTACCAAAAATCCGATTACATCATAGGATTAGCTCGCATACCTGCCATGTGCACTCAAATAATGGTTGAGTTATATCAATTCCAATAAAATTAACAAAACTGTTTCAACTACAACGATAATTACTAACGTAGACTTCTATTGAAGCTACACGTTCCTGCTTCCCAAAACATATTTTGGAATTTATTTATTTATTTATTTATTTATTTATTTACTTATTTATTTTACTTGTTTAATTGTTTATTTATTCATGTAGTTTTTTTACTTATTTATCTATCTATCTAGCTATTTACCTATCTGTTTGTCTGTCTAATCTACCTATCTATCTATCTATCTATCTATCTATCTATCTATCTATCTATCTATCTATCTATCTATCTATCTATCTATCTATCTATCTATCTATCTATCTATCTATCTATCTATCTATCTATCCATCCATCCATCCATCCACCCATCCACCCACCCACCCACCCACCCACCGATCTATCTATCTGTCTGTCTATCTATCTATCTATCTATCTATCTATCTATCTATCTATCTATCTATCTATCTATCTATCTATCTATCTATCTATCTATCTATCTATCTATCTATCTATCTATCTATCTATCTATCTATCTATCTATCTATCTATCTATCTATCTATCCATCCATCCACCCACCCACCCACCCACCCACCGATCTATCTATCTGTCTGTCTGTCTGTCTATCTAATCTAATCTATCTATCTATCTATCTATCTATCTATCTATCTATCTATCTATCTATCTATCTATCTATCTATCTATCTATCTATCTATCTTTCTATCTATCTATCCATCCATCCATCCATCCATCCATCCACCCACCCACCCACCGATCTATCTATCTGTCTGTCTGTCTATCTTATCTATCTATCTATCTATCTATCTATCTATCTATCTATCTATCTATCTATCTATCTATCTATCTATCTATCTATCTATCTATCTATCTATCTATCTATCTATCTATTTATCTATCTATCTAATCTGTCTGTCTATCTATCTATCTATCTATCTATCTATCTATCTATCTATCTATCTATCTATCTATCTATCTATCTATCTATCTATCTATCTATCTATCTATCTATCTATCTATCTATCTATCTATCTATCTATCTATCTATCTAATCTGTCTGTCTATCTATCTATCTATCTATCTATCTATCTATCTATCTATCTATCTATCTATCTATCTATCTATCTATCTATCTATCTATCTATCTATCTATCTATCTATCTATCTATCCATCCATCCATCCATCCATCCACCCACCCACCGATCTATCTATCTGTCTGTCTGTCTATCTATCTATCTATCTATCTATCTATCTATCTATCTATCTATCTATCTATCTATCTATCTATCTATCTATCTATCTATCTATCTATCTATCTATCTATCTATCCATCCATCCATCCATCCATCCACCCACCCACCCACCCACCCACCGATCTATCTATCTATCTATCTATCTATCTATCTATCTATCTATCTATCTATCTATCTATCTATCTATCTATCTATCTATCTATCTATCTATCTATCTATCTATCTATCTATCTATCTATCTATCTATCTATCTATCTATCTATCTATCCACCCACCCACCCATCTATCTGTCTGTCTATCTAATCTATCTATCTATCTATCTATCTATCTATCTATCTATCTATCTATCTATCTATCTATCTATCTATCTATCTATCTATCTATCTATCTATCTATCTATCTATCTATCTATCTATCTATCTATCTGTCTGTCTGTCTGTCTGTCTGTCTGTCTGTCTGTCTATCTATCTATCTATCTATCTATCTATCTATCTATCTATCTACCTATCTATTTATTTATTATATGTACTGGTACTTATGTATTTATATAAAACATTTTTGGTGTAGATTTTTAATTCGAAACAGTTGAAATAAAATTTCTTAGGCTGGCTAGTGTAGTGTGTAACTAGTCAGCGATGTATGCAATAGAGGGCGTCCACACCTGTGGAGTAACGGTCAGCGCGTCTGGCCGCGAAACCAGGTGGCCCGGGTTCGAATCCCGGTCGGGGCAAGTTACTTAGTTGAGTTTTGTTCCGGGGTTTTCCCTCAACCCAATACGAGCAAATGCTAGGTAACTTTCGGTGCTGGACCCCGGACTCATTTCACCAGCATTATCACCTTCATTTCATTCAGACGCTAAATAACCTAGATGTTGATACAGCGTCGGAAAATAACCCAATAAAATAAATAAAAAAAGAAACTGGCCACCCTACCCCATTATCTCCTAGCCTAGCGGTGTCACTCGTGAGATCCAGACCTGTCTTCGGACAGTTTACTAAACAACCACCATCTGAAAGTGATGTAAGTGCAACACTTAACATAACTAATGCAACGAACTTTATTTAAAACAAAACTTTTATTTTCTCACATTACCCCTTGTGATGAGATAGTTTGTCATTTGAAATGTATGTAGGCAAAACACATGGCAAAGGAACGTCATTTACATATGTTTCATCTCTAATACAATTCCAAATATTGCTAATGTACATGCATTCTGGTCAGTACAAAGGTCTTGTACGTACCCTCGGAGCTTAAGCCAATGCTTCTTAGTAGAGTAGTTATTAAAACAATATATTAATTTGTGTATGAAGGTACAGCTTGTCTAATTTAAGTTTTTTGTATTACTATAAAATTTTTGTCTGACATAGTCTTCCTTATACAGATGTTTCTTTTCCAGTCTTTAGCGTATTTAAAATGCAGTTGTAAGAGTAACTAAAATACCGATAACTGACAAATTAGGAAACAGGAATGATCATACAAAGATGATTTAACACCTTTGCTATAAAATTTTGCTTTAAAAACCAAATATTTAATCACTTTTCATCCCAGTAGACCTACTTCTGATTTTAATAGATTTTTTATCGGTATTCAGGTTACCTAACTGTCATTTTCAAACTTAATTCCAATTGTGCGTCAGAGCACGATTCATTAATTCTGGACTCCGGAGCAGTATAATGTGACGTTATCTAAATAACTATCTTACAAAATCCATTCATCATCACTCTGATTTATTTTCCCCCTCCTCTTGAACCCTGGATGCCATATATCGATTTCATATCAAGTAGAGGTCAATAAGAAGAGAAGCTCAATATTTTTAATTAATTTTTCATTAGGTAGACGTAGAGTATTGTATTATCCGAATGTGGTGTACGCAGCAGTTAAGGCGCAGTTTTAATGTTGCTTGGAAGCCACGGTCGTCAGCTCATGTTCCTCTCAAAAGCCTGAAATCATGCCGACGTCATGATATGTTACCCCTTCCATTTGTGTGTCTAATGTTAGGTAAAAAAAGACGATTTGTATTTAGCCCAATACTTCAAGAGCATTAAGTGTTAAAGAATAGTAAAATACGGTACTGCAGTTTCAATTAAAATAACTGTCATCAGTGGTTGTATTTCCGTTATAATATAATGACTTTTCATAAGTAGTTAAAAAAAATCCAACCACTTTTTTATTTGTTTCGGTTTTTTTTTTTCCAAGATAAAATATTAAAACCAATTTATATTCCCGTTTTCTTTGAAATATTTGACGTTATAAAGAAGCATAGTAGAGGACAATCTGCAGTGCTCAGTTGACTAAGGCATTTGCCTGCCAATCCGGAGTTGTGTTCAGGCGTGGGTTCGATTCCAGCTTGGGCAGATTACCTGGTTCGGTTTTTTCCGAGGTTCTGTCCCAACCATAAGGCGAATGTCAGATAATCTGACATAGTAGACCCTTTTTCCTTCCGTCTTAAACGAAAGAGATGTCATAAACGTTACTGGTACTTGCTTACTTACTTACTTATTTACTTACTTACTTACTTGCTTACTTTTAAGGAACCCGGAGGTTCATTGCCGCCCTCACATAAGCCCGCCATTGGTTCCTATCCTGAGCAAGATTAAGCCAGTCTCTATCATCATATCTCACCTCCCTCAAATTCATTTTAATAAAACGTTACTGGTATCAGAATTAATGTATTTCTAATTATGTACAGATAAAATTTGAAGTTCCCTTATTGTTTAAGTTTCGCATACAACACACTGCACATGTGCAGTAAACGAAAGCTCCTGTATATATGCTACTTGTAGAAGTCGTGTGAAATTGTTGCCTACATACAGGTGGACTAACATCAAGACTCGCTCCAAATGTAATTCTATGTCAGTACATTACACAGCGCAAAATCTGTGATCTCTCAAAACCTACAAAATATTTCGATCTTGTTAACTAATTCATTTTCTTCTCATCTCACTTGTCATGTCATGTCTACGTCTACACTGACAGCCTGCGTCAGAGATTCGTTGCCATTTAATACTTCCACCGTAATCAGGAGAAACAAATTTAAAATTATATAGGCCTAAAAGAAAAGAAAATTGATTGCCACTGTTCAGCTTATTGATAGAATTTCTAAGCATTTATCACCATCGTCAACATCATCATTAACACGCCATGAATGCTTGAAATTCTATCCGCTAATACAGATCTAACATAAACTAATCATCAGCATCATAAATATCAACACTAACAACAACAATAGCAGCAGCAACAATAACATCAGCTACTCTGTTATCAATACCACCACCATTGGTACCACCTCACCATTAGCATCCTAATAATAATAATAATAATAATAATAATAATAATAATAATAATAATAATAATAATATTATTATTATTATTATTATTATTATTATTATTATTATTATTATTATTATTATTATTATTGGTATTATTATTATACCACTCTCAACATTATCATTTTCACCAAAATCATCACCATCACTACCGATCATTACCTGTCTTCTTAATGGGGAAACTAATATAAATTTGATAGTATTCAGATAAAGAGGGTTAAGTAATTTTTTGTGCAAATTGTGTGTTGTTCCCCAAGTGAAAACTAAATTCTGCAAGTGGGTGTGCAAAAAACAAAAGAATACTAGCATTTGACGTGTTTTATTTGTGTAAAAAATTATTTGCAATCAGGTTTCTTAGTTTAATTTTCCCACGGAATATGTATTATATGTATTTTTCGTGTTAAATTTTACCGTACCTGGTTAACATATTTCAGCCTGTTATGGGCCATCTTCATGTTTAATTTTCATTTATCTCTAAACTCATTTTTATGACTTATCTCCCTTTACCCTAACACCATCGAATTGTAGAACGTAAGAAAGAGTAATAAATTAAAAAATAAGTAGAATTAAATGAAGAAATGTAGAATATTTTTGTATCTTTCTTTATAAGCTATCTCCTTTCATTTTGCAGATTGTAGAGGCTCTTGCGACACCAATGGCCATATTGTTAACATGTGATTAGGCTAACGTGAACTTTCCTCCCAAAAATGGTACCGGTACAGTACTTAAAAATGTATCACAATTTCTTATTTCATCATTAAGTTTCGTTCACTGTTTCTTGTTAAGTCTTACTGTTAGGGTTGAATTTCCTAACACTACAAAGTAATCCAAGAAAAGTTATAAAAATCAGTGGCGTATACTGGTTAAAGGGTTTGGGCTACCGCTGACCTATTATTACACAAAATATATCTAACAATTACTTTAATTTTAATTACTATGGTAAAACTAATAATACAAAATTATTACATTATGTTATATTATAAACTTTTTCTTTTGTAATTTCCTTGGGCTACCGCCGGTAGCCCCGGTAGCCCGCAAAATACGCCCCTGATAAAAATGTAAAAGCTTGCGTACTTTTTACCGTACCTCCATTTTCTGAAACTGTAGACTATTGGAATGGAAACAGATCTCACATTCATTCATTCTCTATTTCTGTCGTGCTTATTAGTGCTGTTTACCTTCATACACAGTGCAAAATATTGTTTTTTTGTTAATACATATAGTACCCATATTTTTGTTTATTTATCATTTGTTTGTGTAAACAGACCAAACATCTGACAGTTACCAGTCCCTCTTTACAATTTGAAATTATTCGGAATTTTAAGTAAATAAAGTTTTTTTTTGTAAATATTTTCTTCCAGATATAAAATCTGTTGACTATACATAATGCAAATAAAATCATTAGAAGTGTAAAGAACCACTTAATAGATACTTACTAAAAGGTATACTTGCAATGTATCGTCACACTTTATCAGCATATCTAAGATGTGAGTTCTAGAATAATTTAGTTAGTATTATCATACAAATGGTCTGTTAATGAAAACGAAATCAATTATGGGCCTAATGCCTAAGTATGAATATTAAATTTTATAATAAATATTTGAAACTAGATCAAAATGTAAATATGTTTAATTGTACGAAAATTAATACAAATTTATTACTTAATATGTTGATTTTACTTGGAAATTTGATTCAACAATGATAGTGTTTCTCATTTTAAAATAAAATGTGTTCATTATTAATTTTCTTATGTTACAGGTATTTCTACAATTGAATCACTGAACATGTTTATTATTATCTTTTTTGTAATGTTAATGTGAAACTTTTAAACTCACTTTCCTGTGTACGTTTACTGATTTCATATTTAAATTTCAGAAGGAATTATTTTATTTGTATTGTTCACACAGCTGAAGAGGATTACACGAGGTTACACATCTTTATCTTGTTTGTACGCAGTAATATGCATTATATAAGTATTAATTTGTACTAAGTATGATCAATCCTCGAAATACTTTACAGCGATTCTAAAGTAATTTAATGTAGCTACTGTACTTAATGGTTGGCAATGTTATTTTCACTCACTATTGTCTTTATATTGTTGAAGAAATAAGAAAATCTACAGATGATTTGTGTACTGGTAGCTTTGTGGGAAGACATTATTACATAGGCTAAATTTAATAGAATTGTATATTTGTGTGCGTGCATGTGTGTATATATCGTGTTTTTACAGAAAACATTGAGTTAGAAAGAAATTTAGTTTTTGGTAACATCATTTGACTCTTGGAATAAATTCACATAAAATAATTTAGCATAAAAGAATGTCAATAGATATGTAAGAAATTATCTAGTTTATGAAAAAAAAAAAATCTCTTAGTTATGTAATTGTATCTACCAAAAAATAAGAGAAAAATTTAATTATATAAGCTTGTAATTATTAATTTTTTATAAAAATATTTTATTTTACAATATACCGTAGTTGATGCTAGTATTACGTCAACAATGTTTAAATAAAGAAATTACAAGATGATAAATATATCTTATTAGTCAATAAATTCATTAATTTCTCATGTTTTTATGTAGACACGCTAACATGGCATGCCTCGTTAAAGAAATTACTTCATATCACGAGAGCTACGTAACAGCACACATTTAATTTAGTACCAAACGCTAGTCATGAACTGTTTAGGAAAGTTTATATGGTGATTTTATTTAATGATGCTTTCAGCTGGTGAAACCAGTGTTTGGCAACTAATAAATGGCGAATAAGATAATTTCTATCTATGTATAATTCCCTTATTAAAATATTCAGTCAAGTACTCACCATGATCTGATGCTCATGGGTTCAAACCCAATCGACAGCATTTAATTTTTTAAGGATGAAAGAATTCTTAAGTATGCCTTTTTTTTTTTTAAGTGATGCAAAAGCAGAGATTCAGTGTCATACTTGAAAGAACTCTATACCTCAATGAAAGGGCTCCATGCAAAATTTACAGACCATTCCTGCTTTTAGAGAAAAATATGTGACATTGCTGCAATCTTTGACATTGGAATCAGGAAAATATAAATCAAATCCTAGCATCGATTTTAAGGGCTTGAAGATTTCTGCAAGGTCATTATAACTTGCAGAAGGGAACGATTGAAGCAGTCTTACTGTTAGTTATCAATTGGCATATATAAAGTCTATATGTTTACATAGCTTATACTGATACTTATTTCTTACCAAAAATATGTTGTAAATATAACTGCACTTTGTATTTGTACATTTTAAAGATATTCTATGTAATTTCTAATTAATATACCACAAATTGTTGATTTCATATATTATTTTATCATAAATATGTGCATAGTTAATTTTGTGGTTTTGATTTGGCATATTATCCATTTGTGTGTCAGAGTTTAAAGTTGAATAAATAACATTATTGTGTTTTTTATGTTTGCCAAATGCAGCGTTTGGCAGGGGCTATGTTGCTTTCATAGTGTGTATCATCGCCATCGGCATGATGACAGCAATCATCGGAGACGTGGCATCTCACTTCGGCTGTTCGGTTGGCCTCAAGGATTCTGTAACGGCCATCGTATTTGTTGCCCTGGGCACCAGTGTGCCAGGTAGCTTCCTGAGACCTGCTTCAACTCTTCTATTTTATTGCCTTTATACAGCAGAAAATAATGCTTCGTTGGTACAAATCATTGCACTGTGTCAAACAACATTTGCACATCGACCGAATCCAAGTCCGCAATTTAACCTCACATTATGATTTCAATTCACAAATTAATGTCAAGCTTTGTCACTGGTCTTGTTGATATGTCTTACAACACGTATAAATGTGTTTACACTTAGTTTTAATCAAATCGCAATATTGCATTACAATACAATACAGTGACATCACACAAATTTAACATGAACAAATTTTTAGCATATTCTAAATTGCACGTACTTCGAATGTTTCTAAGCCTATATACCAACGAAGCAAATTTTTGTTGTACTGTCATGAAACTTGCTTTATATTATAAATTCTTTCATTGCAACAAGATCGGAATATTTTTAATGCTTACATAACATAGGTGTTGGAATATTATTCAAATCATAAAATAAGTTAGAGCATAAAAAAAGAGAGAACGACTTTGCTTTAGCTATGTAAATGTAATATTTGGTTTTCCAGAGCTATAATTTATAAAACTAATTTAAAATATGACATTTACAAAATGCTTCGACTTCTTGTACATAGACTACGATATTTCTATTAACTTTCTGCTTCATTTTCAATTTAGTACATTTCATCTTTATTAGTTTTGTAGGACAGACCTAGATGCACAGAAGGATACCTTCAGAGAAGCTTTGGCAGCACGACCGACGCCTGTTCGCCATGTTGAGAATGTCATGGCGCTGTCTTCACTATTTCACGTCTTCACTTCTTAATTTTTTTTCAAGTTCTCTGTTATTTTCACTACTGTTCTTGTTTTCACTTGCTAAATCAATCATTCAATGAATAAAGATTTCAGGACTGAAGCCTTGGACAGAAGACACGGCACTTGTGTATAACAGATATTGGAACACCCAGTGTAATTTTATTTTGAAAAATGTCACTGTTGAGCAGACCTTCCCAATTCAAGATCTGAGAATGCGATCAATCTATTGCGCAGATGAAGTACTCCACCTGAGATATAAAGTAACGTTTCTTTTAACATTTTATAAAATATTACACTGCCTATTGTGCTTAACGATTTCCTGGCAATTATTTAACATCTCACATCCTTATATTTAACAAATCCTAAAGGTCACATTATTTTAGAAGAAGCCAAAAGGATTCTTCACAAATCATTATCGGTATAGAAATTCTTACATGGAATAAAGAATTAGAAATGTATGCCTATTACGAAAAACGTAATAACTTTATGTTTTAATTCACTAGGAAAACAGCTTTCTCCATTACACATGAGTTTGAAGTTAACCTGTAACATAAATTTGAACTATGAAAGTTCCTTAAAAAAATATTTAAGAGTAGATACAAGGAAAATTGCTAATGGTAAACTTAAGTTAGATTTGTGCTATCAGCCGAATTCTGTGAGAGACTTTGTTAGTAATGATCTAAGCAAAAGACATAGAAGGAGTAAGGAATTCATGTCATTGGTACAACCAGATTAAAAGGTTAGGAATAAAACTCATAAATGATTAAAAATTTGCAACTCATCTATAGATTGGGGGGTAGGGGGAGAATATACTCTGTACTCTGGGACATACTCATGTTGGTCTGATGGTAAGATGTTGGGAAGGTCTGCAGGCACATGTAACTGAAGTATGCACAATGTGATCATTTTGACAGTGGAGTGTCGGATTACTTTTCTGTATTTCTGTTCCCTGTCCTGTCCTCTCATTTCTGCTGCACCATGATGTTATCTACATACCTCTGTGCATGCTCTCACTGCAGGCAATCTCAGCACTAAAGTTCAGTCTCGTGTACTGTACCTTTTCCTACCAATTCTGTATTTCATTCTAAGTTTTGCTCAGGTCTTGTTCATTTTTTCTCTCGTCTTCTGCTCCCCAGATTTGTTTGACGGTTATTTATGTTTCGTTGTGTCGATAATTGGAATTGGTTGTCTGACGGCCGTCATTGGAGATGTCGCATCTCACTTTGGTTGTACGGTGGGCCTCAAGGACGCCGTCACTGCTGTGGCCTTTGTAGCCCTCGGTACAAGTGTACCAGGTAAGGCAACCGGGCCCTCCACGCAACTATGGCAACAACCTTTCCCCGCAATCCCAATAGCAGCTACTTCAGTTTGGGACTACTCCAATGCACCACTCTTCGATTACTCGATACTAATGAAGTCGAATATTGAGAGCGGTTTTCCATTTGGAACTTAAGAATAGAGTCCACTGGTTAGTTTTCGTATTCATATACACATTATAAATTTTCGAATTTCGTTTTTTTCTTGAATTTATTAGAAAAAGCCTCCAGTAAGGATACTCATTCTGTGATAATTTTTGTATGCAAATCTATAGGAATGGAGACTTAATAAATTTAGTCAAACTTTTGAACGAAGAATAACCATCTCAGAAAAAAAGATCTGATACATTGACTAGGTTTTACTTCGGGTTTTCTTGACAGCAATTTTCTCAATTTGGGATAGTTCACTTCTTCAACATAATTGTGATAAAAATATAATTTTGAATCCAAAAAGTGTAAACTTCAACTTAAGATACATGAACTCAATTTTATTACTAATAAAATATCTCCTTCCATAATTTTACTCGTAGATAATAGTTACATTGATATTGAAATTTTATATTTCTACTAAATATTTTTTTCTGGCTAAAGAAATTAATAACTATTTTAAAATTTTGTTAAAGTAGGTCATGTGTATCTGAATATGGATATTTATTAATAAAATGACGAAGAGTCATCTCCAACTTTAGAGCACATATGTTTTTTTTTTTTTTGGCATTAATATTTATAAACAAATTATTCAGAAAATCACTTTGCGATATCCATTTTGAAAATCGTTCTCACAATTCCAAGAGTCTGTCGTGTAGTCTGACTGGATGGAAGTTATGGCAGATTTAGAAAACAAGGGATGAGATTGTATAAGAAATCACTCCAGTTTATAATAGGAAGCAGGCGTAACTAATTGATTCCCTTTAAAACTAGAGGATTTTTATAGCAGTCCTATTCCCTTAATTACAGAAAAAAACCATTGCAGCTCGATATACTACTGGTACTTAAGTAATGGTAATATATTTTCATATTTCCTAGTGAAGGATTACAATTCTTTCTTGAAAAATCCATTTCTTATAATTTCATAAATATATGTAACATTGTAAAAATATTTAAAACTCAATTATTTCGTTTATAAATATACTATACAGTAATAAAAAAAATCTTAACGCAAAATTATTTTTATATTAGGAAGAAAATTTCAACATTGTCATAGTTTTTTTACGTTTAATGTTATGTCACATTAGTTAAAAAGATGTACTTCTTTCAAGATTAAGTAATACCAGTATGTGATATCTAACATAATTGAGGGGCATAAAGCACAAGGGTATAAGTGCATTTTTCAAAATATTTGAGTTAAGACAGGAGAATGAAGCTGAAACTTCCTTTTATTCATTGCACAAAAAGTATGTGTGTTACTCAAACAGGTGCTGAATACTAGTGTTTAAAGAAAAACTACTTCACCAGTCAGCCCTTTGGTTTGGAGCACAAGGAATATGTTGCAGTTATATTCATTGTGCCCCATTCTTTCCATTAGGATGTTACATGATTGCTTTCTTTTCGATGTACAAAAATAAAAGCTCTCAACGCCAGTTTCGAGCTGTTACAGAGCTTATTATTCTCGGCATTTACGGACTTAAAGATAGAAATGCAGTTTTGTTTATGTGCAATGAAAGTCAACTGACAAAAGGGTGCAAAGAAATTGCTTCCTGTATGCTCAAATTCGTTACATCTGTCACTCTCATGGTAGCATTTAGCAACCGTGCAGGAGGATGAGGAAAGAGCCATTTCATTCTCAAATCCTGGCTCTATGTTATCCATAACACCAATGTTCAGACTGTTAATCACAAATTCATAATATCTGTAACTCATTCAGGGAATGTGACTACAATTTTGGAATAATAGAAAATACTAAGAAGAATAGTGATTGGAAGGTGTTTATCCCAGGACACATAGTGTACCGGTATGCACTTACTGCAAGTCCGAAGGAAAATGGCATTTTGTAGCACTTTGATATTCCTACTAAAACAGAACATTTACATATCCTGCTTAAAGTGGTGGCCATTGAAATTAATACATAATTAAAATTTTTGGATGAATGCCACCCTAGATCGTTCTAGCATTGCCTACTAAATGGATGTAAAAGCATCAATAATATGATGCTGCATGTTCTCCGGTGGGGTTGGAACATTTTGATAGACAGCATCCTTGACCACTCTCTAAAGAAAAAGATCTTAGTGGCGTAATGTCAGGAGAACAAGCAGGCCAACTAACTGGTTTACCACGTCCAATCCACCTACCAGGTTATTTTCGGTCCATAAAACGATGGGCTCTTATTAAGACATTATGTTCTGGGAATCTATCATGCTCGTACCGCATAACTGTTCTGTTCCCCAAAGGTACTGGTTGTTGTTGTTGTTGTTTTACCAGTATGGCCTTCAAAAGATCGGGAAAAATGGTTCTTAATAATCTGGCACATTATCTGCCATTTAGAGTAGCATTTATAAAATAAGGCCCAATGATGGTATTGCAATGCTACAAAATCCTGCAAAGTACCAGTTTACTTCGGACTTGCTGTACACTATGGGTTCCACATCTTTGCACCCTTCAATGTTTTGTTTAATATAATGGGACATTGTGATACATTTTTGAGATTACAAGATTCACTGAAAAACAGTACATGGTGCCATTAAAAAACAAGTCATTAACCTACTCTTATCCTCTTAATGAACTAGGTTAAAAGAAAGATATACCCATAGTATCAGTACTAACTCCCCATTGTACTTTAAACGAATTTGTTTAAAACAATTTTCCATATGGAACCTGAGAAAAAAATTATTTTGGGTAAGCAAAATAATTGGGATATTCTGTATGCTTCAAACACTTTTAACTCTTTTCATAGGCCTACTCTTAAAATTGTTTGAATTTAGATTGTATTTTGTAATTTAAACATTACATTTATTTTTTTCTCTTCTTTTTTTTACATTTAATTTTTAGGCCTACCCTTATTAAATCTGCAAAATTGTTTGGAACACAAGACATGTAAGTGCAACATCTTATTATATAATGGTTATTTTTAATATCTTAAATTCTAAATTTTCTTCAAAATCTGCAGTGAACTACTTCATATGACCAAGACTCAATATGTAAGCAAAAATAGACATTGTAGAGTTTTCATACAATTTTCATTGCCCCTTAACTTTAAACTCATTTTTCTCAACATTATGTGTATATCACTTATATACCTTGTACTCTAGACTCCTCAGTTATAATTATGGTTTCGATAAAAAAATGAAAATTATAAATTTTAGGAGATTGCCATTTGCAACATTTCTCATCTATTATTGACTTAAATAAAGGTTTTCATTCATATTCATTATTAGAACATAAAGATGTTCTATTATAATGGCAGACATACATTAGGCAATTATATATCAAATGGCAATAATTTGTAAATATTTTATTATTTGTCTTAGACAATAATACTGTATATGAGTACAAATTCTTCAATTCTGATAGTAAATCTTTAATTGCAGTATTTAAGATGTATAATAATTTTATAGATTGTTTCACTTGTCTTTACTTTATAAAAGAGGACACAAAATCAATAAAAAATAAAATCAGGGCTTTCAAAGATACCATCTTGGAACGGTATAATATAATTGATTACATCTGAAATGTCAAGAAGAAATATTAAGCTGTAATGGTTAATTTGTGCCTATGTAAGTGTGTTTGTAGTGCTTGGTTGTCTAGACAACCATTGTTCACTCCTTGTATGTTGTTGTGACTTATCTGTAGACTAGAGAGGGATGATGACATTAGTTTACTAGTGATACGCCTGCATGGCTGTAGCACGAGACACACTGCGTCGCAGCGTACACCATAATCATCCCGCCATAGAATATGTTTATTTCCTGTAAAGATTAGTCTAATACTGATTCAGAGTACGTTATGTAACATTTCAAAGACTTTAGAAAGAATTCACTAGTTTTCCTTCGTAAGGACATTAATTACACATAGCTTCAAACATGTAGAATAAATTGTTATGTGAGAATCTTATTAGATATGTATGGATTCCAAATAATCTGAGACGTTTTTCAGATGAATACTGAAGAATATATTGTGTTTTAAATATTTTAATATCTTAAGAATTTTGGACTGATATTCTTATAGATCTCAAAAAGTGAAATAAGTCTATTACTGAGAAGTGGACAAAACCACTAGCTTCGCTAACGTCTTCTCCCACATTTATAACCGCATAAAATGGTCCAACTTTTGTAAGATTTTATTTTAATCCTGTAACCTAAAAGATTTTAATCAGCATTTTAATAAAATTGTTTAATCTATGTTTTTTTGGTGTGGACAACTTACTAAAGAAATCTGACGAACAATTAAATTCACAGCATTTATCACTGAAAATATAGCTATGTGTTTTGTTTGATTTCTTGAACACATACAAGTATACCAGGTAGTGACTTGTAACACGCACTGTAGGGATTTCAATGCTAAAATTTATATTTTATTATATTAGTTCCTCTAATTATTATAGAAGAAAAGTCATGAAAGTTTTTTGTAGAGAAACAAAATCTGCATCTATTTGTTTTATTGAATTATTATTTTGATTATGAATGTGTATGGAATTAATTAATATTAAAAAGTAATTATAACAATCTTTAATGAAAACTTAATTACAGTAGGTCAAAGATAACCGATATTTGTGTTTAAAACAAAATAGTTTATGATCCAACCAGTTATTATAAAATTTAAAGGACAAACAGTGAATATGACATCAATGTGAATTCATTGTTTACAGATTAACAATGAAAATACCAATCTTTACATTATTTCGTGATAAATTAGTAAATTACAATAAATGTTCAAATAAACCTGCATTTTCTGCTACACAATAACCAAACTGTATGACTTGGTCCCGGTCTTAATGGATATTTCTCACTGAACATCTCACATACTCTATGTGCATTATTTCCAATATAATACCATTTAATAATTTTAACTTTTTCTCTCATGGAATACATTTTCTCAGATCAACAAATGAACCATAAACAACAATATCTTTGCATTCATTTGTTTTTACTAATCCATGCCAATTATGATTAACTTGAATTAAAAATTAGTGCACTTTCTGTGGCGGGAGTATTTTGTACTATTTTTTAGATTTTTCTTATCCCCAGCCAAAAATTGTTTTTAATGGTATGATTGGGTGTAGAATTTTTTTCTCTACAAAAAACTTTAATGACATTTTCTTTTATAATAATTAGGGGAGCTAATATAACAAAATATAAATTTTAGCATTGGAATTCCTATGGTGCATGTTCCAAGTTGCCATACTGTATATCTAAGGCAAGGTTTAAAATTTGTTTTAATTAACACATATAAGTAACGAACTGCAAGCAAACCACAATTAATATCAGTTAAGCAGAACGGAGACGTTTTATTTGTCTACCTTCCTTACAAATTCCTTAAATCCCCCCCCCCCCCGAGTATTTATATGTTTCGCTTACATGTCTCTAATTTTAAATTCCTTGTGTTTTGACTTTTATGTATGTTCTCCTCTCCTTAAAGATTTGATGTTCCTCTGTCAATTCCCACTTTATATTTAATTTCTCTTAATGCATGTTGAATTTATGTTCCACCTAAATTATTATTGTGTTCTTGTCGTGTCTGATGTTTATTCCATTTTTACCACGACATTTGGCGTCTTATAACTTTTATCAAATATGTTTAAATTGTGATTGTCATTATTAATACCACTTACCTATTGTCGTGCTTTCAACATATTTCTTACCGCACCTATCAACATATTTCTTCCCTATCTAAATTACGTCACACTCAATCATATTCGTTACAAAACTAGTACTTTAAGTAATAAATTCTCATATACAGTTTTTTACCTTTACAAAAATTGGAAAGAATGAACTGCGCCAACGAATACATACTATACACATACCATATAAATTATTTAAATCTCTGAAGTAAGTTTAGGACTGAATTAGCGAAAGAGAAAATAAATAGTTCTTTCATACGAACAGACGACGGTAAATACGTAGGTTTATACCGACATTTTATAACTTGTGATTTAATCATGATTTCTATGGAAAAAGCGACAGATTTCATCTGTATCCTTTGATTTTCTCTACCATCCTCATTTGACCACTTCAATAATAGTCATATAACAACCATGCAGTAGAACAAATGGACAGCTTGAAATACTTGAGGTGTACTATAAGTAGTAACATGAACTGCTGCCAGGAAGTCAAAGGAACGGTAGCAATGACAAAAGAAACATTTAATAAAAAAAGGAGCATCTTCTGTGGACCTCTGGAAAAAGAACTAAGGAAGAGCCTAGTGAAGTGCTTTGTGTAGATTAGCATTGTATGGGGCAGGAACATGGACATTACGACGAAGTGAAAAGAAACGACTAGAAGCATTTGAAACGTGGATATGGAGAAGAATGGAGAGTGTGAAATGGACAGACAAAATAAGAAATGAAGCTGCACTAGAAAGAGTGGGTGAAAGAAGAATAATTCTGAATCTGATCAGGAAGATGAAAAGGAATTGGTTGGATCATTGGATGAGAAAAAACTGCCTAGTGAAGGATGCACTGGAAGGAATGGTGAATGGGGAGAAAAGTTTGGGACAGAAGAAGATATCAGATGATAGACGACATTAAGACATATGGATCGAATGTGGAAACTAAAAGGAAGGCATAAAGTAGGAAAAATTGGAGAATGCTTGGGTTTGCAGCGAAAGACCTGTCCTTGGGCAGAAAACTATGAATGAAAATAAATAACAACCATTTGATGGCAATTGAAAAGTCTCTGTAGTTTCAACTACAATATAAGGAGATGGATTTAAACGGGATGTTAAATAAAGAGTTGTGGTTTATAATTGTTAAATCTATATTTAATGGCCTGACACATAGATGGCATTGAAAAGTGTCAACAACGCCGCCATTGTTAGCGACCATTTTACATTAGTTTAAGCACGAAAAATAATAATTTTCTATTCAATACATTTTGTGTAGTTTACTTTTGAAGTTAGTGCGCCAAACAGATTGGCAAAAATGGAAATCGAGCATCGTGCTATCATTAAATTTTTCGTAAAGAAGAGAATGTGCCCAACAAAAATTAAAGCATACATGGATGCTACACTGGGGGAATCCCCTCCAGCCTTTTTGACTGTAAAAAAATGAGCGACATTATTGAAACATGGTCGAGAGAATATGGAGGACGACCCCTGCAGTGGACGTACAGTAACAGCAACAAGCAAAGAAATCGTAGAAAAAAATTCACATTATGGTGTTGAATGATCGTCGTCTGAAAGAGCGGGAAATTAGCGAGGTTATGCATATCTCAACTGAACTGGTGCACAACATCTTAGTCAATGTCTTGGACATGTTCAAGATCTCCATAAGATGGGTTCCGCATTTGTTACTACCAGAACAAAGGCACATCGATGTCAAATTTAGAGGGATTGTCTGGTTCTATTCGAGAAAAATACGCCCGATTTTTGAGGCGGTTTTTGACCACTGATGAAACCTGAAGTCACTACTACATAGCAGAGATAAAACAGCAGTCGAAACAATGGAAGCACAGTGATTCTCCACCACCTCCAAAGAAAGCAAAAGCTGTTCACTTGGCTGGGAAAATTATGGCGTCCGTGTTCAGGGATTGTAATGGGATAATCAGGATTGACTATTTAGCAAAGGGGAGAACAATAACCGGAGAATATTAATCAAATCTCCTGCAGCAACTGAAAAGGAAAATTATCGAGAAGAGGCCGGGTATGACCAAGAATAAAGTGTTGTTTCATCACGACAATACACCTGCTCATATGTCTGCAATTGCGGTTGCTAAACTGCAAGAACTACGGTTTGAATTTTTGCCGCACTACTCATCAGATCTCGCACCCTCAGACGTCTTTCTTTTCCCAAAGCTCAAAACTCACTTGGTTGGGGAGAAATGTTCGTCAGCAGCAGAAGGCTTTTTTGCTGACCTCGAGGAATCTGTGTACAAGGAGAGTGTACCAGCATTGCAGCACCAGTGGACCAAGTTTGCGAATCTCAGGCAGGATTATGTTGAGAAATAAAGATTGTTTGAGAATAATCCTAGTTTATTTCCGTGTCAGGCTATGAATTTTTCAAACAATCCTCGTATATACAGTATTAGTGACTAGTATGGTAAGCGAATGTAACATGTAACTTAAATGCGTAGGTACTGCCTATTGACTTCATTGACATGTAGTCTAATACCATTCCTCTCGAAATTTATTTAGATTGATCAGCAGACATATACAGGTAGATTTTACTACACTTGCAAATGACATGCACATAGTACAACTATTAATACTGGATCAAAATTTTATGTCCATATCTTAATAATCAGTATTAGAATACCAGTAACTTATGCATTACGTAAAATAGACTATACCTGCTTATTTATGATACAGTTCTAGATAGAATTTAATTCACAAATCGGAAACATGATTATACTTTTTTAATTTATTTTAAATATTAATTTAATAAAAAAATATCAACATTGAATAAGTTTTATTTTTTGTGCAGTTATTCAATATAACTATTCTATATAACTATTTAAAGATAACTATTTTAAAATCAGCCATTTTTAAATTTATGATAGAGAGATAGAAGTTGACTGTATATCATAACCAATGAGTTAATCGCATTTCATATGAAAAGTATAGGAGAAAAACCTGGTAAGTCACGTTTTACTGTTTTTACAGGAGAGCAAGTTAAAAGTTTTAAAATCCAATATATTCTTATTGTCTTTGGGTTTTCTTTATTCAATTTTTTTTTCGACTAATGAGGTTGTTATTCTGTACAGTTAAACTACATAAATATACACTAGCTGAGTTATTACATGACATCTAAAACAGAAAAACCAATAATTTTGGACTTACCACGTTTTTTTCCCCTGTGCTCTTCATATAACTATAAATTAAAACTGAAATTACAATCATTATAATTTGAATAATCATATGAAAAATGCTGTGGCCATATATTATACAGTATAATGGTAATTTTGATAGAACAAAATTCAATCACTTATACCAAGAATTTTAAAGGGAGAAAGACTTAGGTAGGAAATATTATTAAGTTTATCTCTCATATTAGTAATGATACATTTCCAAGCAACTACCGGTAGTTCTATTTTACAGAATATTTTCAAGAGTTACTTACTTAATAAATCTGTTACTGGATATGATACACAAAACAACCGTAAAATAACAAAATAACACGGAAAACAGAATGTTTATAAATATTGTGTTGATTTAATGTTTCATTTTGACTGCTAAAATTCTCGATTTTCTCAAAGAGCTTATCTGCAGAAACGGTACTCCAGTCCTTGTGTGAGATATTGTACCATGTACGTCATTGTACTTATGTATGTTGTACGTAAACTATTCGCATGGCCACCTGAATTCTCCTTTCCAAGATGTTAGCCTCTAAAAGAGTTCAGATACCTTATGTCAGATACCTATATTTAAAAAATTTTCCGCTTAAAAATGTTTAGTTTTGTTGTCCTATTTACTGAATTCTTCAAATCTTGTGGATATTAGTATTTTACTAAAAATTCCACTCGACTTTGAATTGTTTTCTCCTTTCAAACATTTCACGAAAGTCGAAAAGCAGCAGTTCCCCAACCCCCACCTCTGCTTTCATCTATATCAGCCAAGACTGAATCCTTGGTCGGTATTATGGCGCAGTGGTTATTCTTCGTTCTTTGTCACCAGGCTCTCTCAGTTCGGTCCGATGGCACAGCTTATACAAAGGAAACATACAACTCCTTTCTTTGTTCCTTTAGAAGAACACAGTACTGTACCTTTACTGCCTGTGCAAATCCGGATGGAGCTGATACAACACACACGCACACCCAGTAGACACACCCGATGCTTCTTCACATAGTGCTGTAACCTACATGTTGTGTATAATGGAGTGATGTTTAGTTCCTAGTAAGCTGGTGCATGGCTGTTCGAGGGAGAGCAAAGCAAAGCTTCATCGCGCTGTTTTTGATGTCTGCAGCCATCTCAGGGAAACAGCATTTTTCTGTTCGTATCAAGCGTGTGTTAAATGTGATGTTTTGCTTCCGCGAATTACTCATCATTATATTCGTATGTATTTTTATATTTTGTTACTGTTTTTATATTCCTTTTAGAAATCATAGAGATATAAAATTTCCATTTTCAGGCATGAAATTGGCAATTGTCGCAATTTTTGCTACAGTAGTTCTAGTGTTGCGTGTGTGTCTTGATGTTGAGACAAAAGGCGTGTTGCAAATAACAAAATCCTTCTTTTTCTCGGTGATGGCGATCCATGAGTAGATCTCTATAAGGGGTGGGTGTGTTTAATCACGTCCATTATATGGATAGGACTCCTGACAGCCATTATTGGTGATGTTGCTTCCCACTTCGGCTGTACTGTCGGCATGAAGGACTCTGTCACTGCTGTTTGTTTCGTGGCTATGGGTACCAGTGTCCCAGGTACAGCCGACATGCCCGCAACTCCGTGTGTTTTGGACACCCTTTCTTAATGCCTATTAACAAAGGATCACGTTGTTACATCTACGCATTTCTGTTGTCTGTATTAGAACTCTCTCTTAACACTATTTCACTATACATTACAGGTTTAATTTACTGTACACATGTTACTCAAAGATTGAAACGGGAGCAAAAGATTAAAATTACTTGTGCATTTGTAAGTACTAAATGTTAATAAAAATGATTGTTCGAAACAGAATTAAAACTGCTTGGAAATGCAGTAGATTTAAGGTGCATCTTGTATGTGTAGAACTAAGTGTATGTAGTTCCTATATTCTTGATATGTGCGATGTTATATAAATATGTAGCACAAATATAAGACGTACAGTATTCCTCTGTGAAAAACGAGTAACATAACAAGCATTAGTTTCGAATCTTTTCACACTTAAAATATAACCATCTTGACATTATTCGTTTCATCACCAATAAATTCTCTTCAAAGAAAAAACATTGTTCACATTCGGAGGTAGGCTATGGATGGAATAAAGTGACAAATAATGTCATTAGTAACAGTTTAAATAATTGAGTGAACTACGAAAATCTATGTAGCCTAAACACACATTAGAGTTAAACAATATAATAATATTAGAGTATGCTGCTGTTTATAGCAGTCTCCTGGTCCAGAGTAATAGCATGGAAACTACTTGGCCTCATTTTGCCAACACCAACTCGGTATCATCAATTCCAACGATGCTAAATAACCTAAATAGTTAATATAGCCTCATTATATAACCAACTAAAAAGGATAAAGTATCTTCATTTTTCTATATACACTTTTAACACTTATATATCACTGATTAAATTTTCAACTTCTTTACCGTGTTAATATTTAGGATTTACCTTGCTTGGCTAGTTTCGAAGTCTTGTGCTTCATTGTCCAAAGCCTAGTAGAGATCCTGTGCTATCTTCTGGTTTTCTGTTGTGGTGGGGTGTGTTCATAGTTGTGTCGAAAAGGGTGTGTGTTTTGAAATTGAGTTGAGTGTTCAGGATGTGATGCAGATGTGTTTTAGTATGTTTATAAATTTCATATTGTTCTAGGGTGTCAAGTTTCTGGTTTTTTGGTTGGATTTGTAGTATTTTCATGTCATCTATGTTACTGTAACTGTAACACACATACACAACACCTCCAATCATCCCCACACAACACAAACACGCAGCATTCCGATCCATGATACACAGACTCATCAACATTCCTATGAACCAACAAGACTATAACGAAGAAATACACACTATCAAATACACAGGTTGGATAAAAAGTTATGGCAACACTGCTGTCACGTGACGATGGTGCGTTCGAGAGCTGCCAGCTGTGTGGACATGAACAAGGACTGTTACATGAATTAGTGCAGCCAGCGGCGACAGTACTCTGTCAATCTATTGCAGTGTGTAGAACGTTGACTTTCATAGGGATAGTGCAAGCGCCCTAAGACCACGTTTACAAAACTAGAGCAACGTTCCTGGATCAAAATTGAAGTGACACGAGGTCGTAGTGCACAAGAATGTTTTCAGGGACTGCATGAAGCATGTGGCGATGCAGCATTGCCATATCGCACAGTGGCACGATGAAGGCAGGGATGCCGTTCAGGACAATGTCTGTACAGGACGACCCCACGTGGAGGACAACACAGGTCAACTCCTTGCTTCCCTGTTGGATGCTGATCGCCGATGGACTGCGCATGAGTTATCAGCGGAAGTCGGAGTATGTCACAAAACTGTGCTCCACATTCTGCAAGACATTCTGAGTTACAGGAAAATTACAGGGCGTTGGATACCCCATGAAATTTCCGAGGTTTAACAATGGCACCGCAATGCCTTGTTGGACCGGTACCAAAGATGACTTTCTTGGACGAATCATCGCTATGGACGAAACCTGGGCTCACTCATACGAACCAACCAAACTTGAAACGTCAATCAAATGAATGGAAGCATCCAGGTTCTTCTTGTCCGAAGAAAGTGCGCCCTACACAAAGTGCTGTGAAAGTGATGTTCATTATGGCGTATGACATTGATGGGGTAATACTGCACCACACTGTACCTCCAAGGCAGATGGCAAACGCGGACTACTACTGCAGGTTCCTGCAGCACCACCTTCGTCCAGCCCTCAGGAGAAAACGACGACACTTGGTGGTACAGAATCCCATCATTCTTCATGATAATGCAAGGAGTCACACCGCTGCTGCTGTCAAGGACCTCTTGTGCCGCTAGCAATGGGAGATTCTGGGACATTCACCCTACTCACCTGATATGAGTCCAGGCGATTATGATCTTTTCACCAAAGTGAAAAAACCACTGCGAGGGACCCGGTACAATACCAGAGATGAACTTATCTGTGCTATAGAGCGGTCAATACGGAACATCAACAAAGATGGACGCGCTGATGGTGTACGACGCCTTCCAAACATTTGGCAAAAGGTAATAAATAAGGGGGGCAACTATATAAAAGGTACGTAAATGTTGTACCCCTGTGAATAAAGCCATGTCAGAAATATCGAACTGTTGCCATTACTTTTTATCCAACCTTAGTACATAGCACAGGAAAATGGATACAACCACAACATAATTGACAACGTCATAAGAAAGACTAAACGCAAACAAGAAAATGCCACATAAACACAGGAAAGAAACAAATATATCACACTAACATACGAAAACAATAACACATACAAAATTACATCATCATTCAAGAAACTAAAATACACATACACATGCATACAGAACACAAAACACACTACAAAAACATCTTAATGCACAGACAAGACATACAAATAAATACAATTTAACATGAGTTTACAAACTTCATGCAACAGTTGCAACGACTTCTAGATTGGACAGACTGGAAGATCATTTCAAATACGTTACAAAGAATATATCACAGCCATAACCAAACTACACAACAATTCAACCTACGCAGAACACATCACAAACTCCAACCACAGCTACAGTAACATAGACAACGACATGAAAATGCCACACATCCAACCAAAAAACCAGAAACTTGACGTCCTAGAACAATGTGAAATTTATAAACATACTAAAACACATCTGCATCACATCCTGAACACTCACCTCAATTTCAAAACACACACCCTTTCCGACACAATCATAACACACCCCACCACAACAGGAAACCAGAAGATAGCGCAGGATCTCCACTAGACTTTGGACAATGAAGCACAAGACTTCGAAACTAGCCAAGCAAGATAAATCCCAAATATTAATACGATAAAGAAGTTGAAATTTTAATCGGTGATTAAGTATCTCCTAAAGTTAGAAACTGTACCAACTTCATTCATAAAATACATTAGAGTAGGAGTATAAATCCCAAACGTTTCCCTCATTTTAAGTTTCAGGAAACAGATGTAAACCTATGCGTAAGATAAAGACTTTGAGTAACTACCTGAAACTATTGAATTTATTTATCATCTGATACTCCAGTGTATTTCTGTTTAAACAGTATGTTAGTGTGACAATGCAAAGATTCCTAGTTGCTAGTGGCTCTCATCATAATGATGTTACAAAAGAGGAACTGATATATAAAGATTTCTTCCTTTAAACTCTCCTGAAGTATCTAAATTGACCACCAACTGTGGTAAACAATGACTTTTACAGCCTCAAGTCTAGTAACGTCACTCAAACAACCACTAGGATGAAAAGCAAACAACTTTAACAATATTCAAAAGTCACCTTTAAAACAGAATTCGACTTGATCATTTTTTAGAAATGCTACCTCATAGATCATAGCAATCAATATCAAGTGACGGAAATTAGTTTGTGGAGGATATTGATAACGACTCAACTTAGTAAACAGATTTAAACTACCGTATTCATTCAGTGACACATTGTAGTAAAAACATAAAACAACTGTAAGTTACTGTCAAACATCGTAGAATTCGCTGGTGTTACATTTTATTATTTTCAGTTTGTTTCACTGTTTCCATTTTAAATTACTTTTTGCCATATTTTATTATAACTATAATCTAAATCAAATTATTTCTGCTCCTATGACTCGGAACAAATTCCAGCCTTCCTTTGTTTTCTCATTGTTTCTATGTTTATGTTATAGACCTCAACCATTAACTAACAAACGATGCTATTCCATGTCTGTCCGAATTTTTGCACGTAAATATTGTGAAATATGTGTAAACTCTTTGCTCTCAGCTAGCTGTGTTTTCGTGTAGTTAGGTACACAGTTTCTCTCTTGATCTTTCCTGTGTTCTTCACATCTACAACGGAATTACTTTCTTCATTGAAAATTATTATTTCAGTAGTTAGAAAGGACAAAACAGAAGTGACATTAGTCTTAATATGAATAAAGTTTTCAGGATGTTTTCTTTATATTTCATGTACAAATATGAATAGTTGGAATATATACAAATTGAATTATACTACCTTTATTTAACCTAACTGCAAGACTGATTACACCTGCATGTATTCTATAGTTTTTACTGATATTTGTAACTTTCTCGTGTTCCTTTACGTTTTTCTCTTTAAAGATACAATTAATTTCCTTCCCTTCCCTTTCCACTAGGGTTGCCAGATTTTAAAATTATCAAAAAGGGACATTTTACTGCAATTGATATACAAGTGACTTAATAATGATGTTTTAATACAGTGTAACCTGCATATGTATATGATACCGGTAATTAAAGAATTGCTTTTTCAACATTTTAATGAATATTTATCATTACCAGTACATTTGTTATAATTTATAATACTGTGTCATTTAATGTGACAATTTAATATTAAAAAAACTAAAAATAAAATAAAATAAAATAAATTTTGTTACGTAACATTTAAATTAACATATAAGCAACAAAATACAAACTTAAAGTGGCAAGAGAATGTTCTCTCAAATTTGCATACCCCTCAAGTCTGTACACAGTGCGTAGTGGATAAGCTTCATATCGTGCGTGAATTTCAATATCACTTAGGATTGGGAAATATCTTAAAAAGCGGGACATTCTGCATCCCATGACAGGTAGGGAAAATTTCCTAAAGATCGAGAATGTCCTGTCATATCGAGACATCTGGCAACCCCACTCTCCACAAAAGTTTCTTTCCTTAAATTAATTATAACTGTTTTCAATAACTGCCATTTCTCTTACAATTCAGAATTGAGCAACATCGTTTTTTTTTTCTTCAATTTCATTCGGTCATTCTCTTTCACCTGTTAGCCTGAACACTCTACTTATTTTTTGAGACAGTACATTAAATATAGTAGAAAAATGTTATATAAATTGTATGTAATACTGCGCCATGGATTGAAATATGCCAGTAATGTGATTTCAAATGTATTTTTAGATGTAGAAACTGTTAGCACCGGTATTTTTTTTTTTTTCTTTATTTGTCTTTCATATTGAATTACAATTTTCAGCATGAAGGTCTGTGGTGTTTCTATTATTACTGTGGGGATATGATATAAGTAATAAGATTTACTTGTAGGTACATAGTTGTTTTAATTCAGCGTTGGATTCCTTGGTTGTGTTTGGTAATTGTCGTAACTACAGTCATATATGGATTTGTTTGTTGTGTCTGTGGTCCTAAATGCACCGTGCTATTCTGTCCTGTGTGCTTCACTTACCTATTGTCATCTCTACTCATCTTTCTATGTAATTTGTGGCATGGTAAGCATGACTGCATTTGTAGAAACCTCTGTCTGTATTACTTAATTTCTGACTACTCACTGAATACTACATAAAGTGATAAACATAATTTTCAGTTCTAAGTGTATTACTGTATCATCATATTCAAATATGACATAGAGTATGTACCGGTATTTAAAGTTTCATGCTGTCATAAAATTTTAATGTCTATATACGTCTTAGATCAACTATAGTTCAGCACAAACTGTAAGATAGATGATGTTCCTTTTAATAAAATTAGTCACCACTTTTCTTTCAATGAATTTCCAAAAAAAAAAAAAAAAAAAAAAAATACAGAATGTCCCATTTATCTTGTGCATCAATTATAACTTTTGTGTTTGGATAGGTATTGGAATGTTTGTTTTTGAGCATTATGTTAGAACAAGGGGCTAACTTGAGTGTGTAGATTTGCTGCATGTAACTACATTATGGTACAATATACACATGATGTTATCTATTTTTCAAATATCACTAATATCACTATATACTTTAATCATGTTACACTGATTACACACATTAAGACGAATTCAAAAATGTATCAAAATGTCACCTTCCTAATCAGTAACAACAGAACGAAACAAAAACGTACTTCCAATGTGATAATGTTATGTTTTGAGAGTCACAGAAGATGTTCCAAATGGTGACCATTCACATTAATGCACATCCGAAGGCATTCCCCAAAACACCATATGACTGCCCGACATGTTGCTGGCTGAATGGACACACAAGCCTGGCAAATGCGTTACTGCATGTCGTCTGGTGTTGTCAGAATGTTCTGGTACACACTGTCCTTTACAGTTCCCCACAGGAAGAAATCGGGTGGCGACAAGTCCGGAGAACGTGCAGGCCACTGTACGTGGATTGTGGCATCGACAGTTGTTGTGGTTTGTTTACATGTTAAGACAGCAAACACACAACACACGACGTGTACGGACGTCAGTTGGCTTTCGTTTTGCGTAAGTTAATGCATAAGATGAATGGGGCATCACAACAAATGGCACATTCTGATGGCATTCATTTTGCATTTTGTTGTTGTTATTGATTGGGAAAGTGACATTGTGATACATTTTTGAACTCGTCTTAATGTGTGTAATCAATGTAACATGATTAAAGTATGTAGTGCTATTTGAAAAATTGATGACGTCACGTGTATCTTGTACCATAATGTAGTTACATGCACCAAATCTCCACACTCATGTTAGTCCCTCGCTCTAACATAACTCTCAAAAGCAAAAATTCCAATACCTATCCAAGAAAAAAGTTATAATAGGTGCACAAGGTAAATAGTACTCCCTGTATGTGTGTGTGTGTGTGTGTGTGTGTGTGTGTGTGTGTGTGTGTGTGTGTGTATATATATATATATATGCAATGCAACTTAATACAGTATGCATATATATATATATAGTTAAACTGCATAAACTTATTTTTTATTAACGAGACTAATGAACTTGATAAGTCACCAGCGTAGCATAGATGGTAGACACGTTTGCCTGCTGATTAGGAGCTGTGCTCGGGCTTGGGTTCGATTCCCGCATGAGCTGATTACCTGTTGGATTTTTTCCGAGGTTTTCCCAACTGTAAAGAGAATGTTAGGTAAATTATGATGAATCCTCGGTCTCATCTCGCCATCAACAATTCCATCGACGCAAAATAACGTAGTAGTTGAATTCAGCATCGTTAACTAACTAAAAAAATAAAAGTAAGTAAACTTGGTAGTAGTTACAATATATTATAGCTTCACTTCCATAGACTTAAGAATGGTCACATAGAATACAATGTGTCGCATTCTTCTGTAGAAGAGAGTGTCATTTAGAAATGAAATAATAGGACTTCGGGCCTATATTATATGTTCAAAATCTGTCAATTTGTTTCCTGCATAGCTGTCTAATATTAATGTTTAAACCTTTATGTAGTGAATGGGGAAAACCATTTTAACAAATATTAACTATTAAACCAGTCTAACGAAATGTAATGTATATATTACTTACAAAGTAACCATTTAACAAATAAGATACTAGTGATTAATGTAATTGTAAAATACATTAATATCTTAATACAGTTTGTTCCAAAAGAGATGGTAAAATCCCTTCAGACTCTTGGAATAAAATGTTAGTTATAAGATTCTATATAATTATCTATGTTTAAAACAGCAGTTGAGCAAAGAAGGATACAATTTGACATGATCCTGGGTTTAATTTTCAATAAAAGATTTCTCTCCTATGAGATAACGAATTCAGAACAAAAATATTTCGTTAATATATTTTTATAAGTAATTAATATGATTAAAACTAATTATCACTTTAAAAATGAATTTGCACTATATTAAATAAAATTTAATGACATATGAATATATCGTATATATATACGGGTAATAAAAATTAAGGAAGAAAATATTTGATTACGGTATCTTACACATTCTGTCTCTAAAATTTTAAGATGTTCGTTATCTTCTTATGAATCGAATGACAGCAATAAAATATCCTCTCCAGAATTAACTTCCATTTATGTAAACCAAATGCTTGCTGTCACACCAGAAATGTAGCCAAAACACTGTGTAAGAATGTATATGTTGTGTCACATGCACTACATACTTTTGCTTGAAATTGGTAATACATTGTTTAGTGTAACTGCCACAACCCGAAAATAAAAATAATTTTCATTTCTTGCAAAAATGTATAATTCACTAAGGTAAGTTATACAACAAATTTGTTTTTCAAGTGATTTGAAGCAGAAATTTGACTGTTGCAGGTCCGTTTTCACTTTACTTAAAGAGAAATACAGTAAAGTACAATTTATTATCAAAGACAATGAATAATCATTGAGAGCAATAATTCATATCAATTCCCTAATAAAAATAAAAACATTCAATTCTTGAATGTAATGATAATCTAAACAATTATACAAAGGAAATATACATAACTTCATACATTGTCACAATAGCAATAAAATAACAATTATAGTTATTATTATAAAAATAGTAGTAGTAGTACCATAATCATAGTAAAGTCTTATTACCAGTACTATTAAGTTTTTCTGTCACATTCATTCTTCGTTTAAAAATAAATCTAGCTGACTAAAAAATGTGAAGTACCGTAATATAAAGTTACTTAGTAAAATGGATTTCTAGTACTGGTAACATAATTAAATTTATCAAATTAAACCATTATGATCTTTCCATCTGCAGAATCTTGTTTATTGCTATCTTTATGCAAAATACATAAACATAATAAGCATAGTCTTGTTCAGTGCGTATAACATCTAAAAATAGTAATTGTTAAATGAAGTTGAATATCTTTATAATAGTAACAAAAGTGAGGAACTTATTTTACGTAGGTATTAAACTACATTAAAACATTTATGTAAAATTTAAGTAACTATGTAATATGTATGCCTGCCTGCAATTTCATTCTCTTAAGTCCTGATCAAAACAATATATTTAAAGTAATGTTTCCAAGACATTTTCATTGTTTAAACTATTTTTAAAATGTCCGTGATTTAAATTATTATGGATATTTTATTTCAATGTTATCTAAAAGTATCGTGCAATATTATGTCAAATTCCAAATTTACAAACTGAGAAATAAATTACTAAAATAAAAAATAATGAAAAAACAAATAGGCTTCACAGTATAGTCATGTTTATAATTGACTTTCTTTCTATGCAGATACGTTTGCAAGTAAGGTGGCGGCTATCCAGGATAAATACGCAGACGCCTCAGTTGGTAATGTAACTGGGAGTAATGCAGTCAACGTGTTCTTGGGTATTGGCCTTGCCTGGTCTATGGCAGCTATATATCACACTGCTAAAGGCAATCCATTTAAAGTGGATCCTGGGAAGTGAGTATTAGTGTGATGGTATAATATTTATATATTTATTTTACATATTTGAAGGGTATTGTTATTCATAAAGATTCTTTTTATATGGTTGTTTGGTATGTAATGAAACCATTTACCATCTTGTATCCTACAATGCAAGCAGCCTGAGGATGAGCTTTACAAATCAATAGTCTGTCCCTATCCACCAGTAAAGCTTTTTTCCACAGTACAAAATACGGTAAAGCTAAAAATACAATCTTGTCTAAATGCTTGGTTAGGAAATCATGCTGAGTGAGAAGTCTGAATTTTGTCACAGCATGTCTTTTAGATCTTCTTGAAATAAAGAAATAGTGAAAATATATTATTGTAATATATCTGACGCTTATTCTTACAACTGCCAATGGAACATATTACATACATTATAGAGTCGATATTATTTGTTATATTGAATTACCAGGAAACAATTGGCATTCATACAGTCCTCTCTGTAGATTGAAAACTCAAAAAAGTTTCATATCCATTATTCAAGAATTAAAACAGAAAATCAATATCCCGAATTTAAAAGAAAACTTACAAATTAAACCAAACCCTTTAACTCTATTAAATATAGAATATAATCTAAATTTAACAGAAGAAATACTGAAATCAGAAGTAAACACTGAAATACTGAAACAATTGTCTTTAGAGACAATTAATATTAGATACCCTCCACAAAACTGGCTTCATTTATACACCGACGGATCCTTGATCTCCAGAGAACAAGGTGCCGGTGCAGGTGTTACGTGCTGTCTCTTCTCATTTTATAGATCTCTTGGATATGGAACAACAAGTTTTGATGGTGAAATCATTGCAATAAGTGAATGTCTCAGGAATCTTCTATGCCACATCAATAAATTTAGGAATGCAGTTATATTGTCAGACTCCAAAGCAGCTATTCTATCAATCGTCTCTAAACACACACCTTCATCTCAAACAGCAGAAATAACTAAAATGCTCTCTCAATTAATATCACTCAATAAAAGAATTGTATTCCAATGGATACCATCCCATTGTGGGATCCTGGGAAACGAGAATGTGGATGCTTTAGCAAAGAAGGGCAGCACTGCTATACCTTATTTTATTTCAAGGAGTGCAGTTCGGTGTTCAAATAAGCCACCGAACTGCACTCCTTGAAATAAAATAAGGTATACTTACAGACCTGTTACTAAATCTACGTATTACTCTGTGAAGAGATTTATTAAATCTACATACTTAGACTTCAACAAACAAAATTTGATAATACAATCCTAAGGGAAAAAATGGAACTCTCTGCATCAAAATCCACAGTTAATTCCCGATTTACCACGAAAATCGTCTGTAGCTGCATTTAGATTGGCAACAGGCCATAATTGTTTGGCTAAACACCTGCATAGAATTGGAATATATCAGTCCCCTAACTGCCCATTGTGCAACTCAAACCAAGAAATGGATTCGGAACACCTCAAAATCTGTGCTTCATTGGCTGGTCATGATAATATCTTTGAAAAATATTGGAGTGCAAGAGGTCAAATGACTTTATTGTCAAACACCTGGCATTAGAAAACAACAACAACATATTGAATTTACCTATCTGTTTTATATGACAAGGAACTCTGAAGGCCGTGAAAGAACAGTTGAAGAAACGTTCCAACAAGTAGACTCCCACTACTGGTAGTTCTACTCAACTAGTACATGCGTCAAAGGAAATTCTGTATTAGTTTGTAAAGCATTCTGAATTGCTTGCTGGAACAAACCTATTTTTAACCCCTACTTTTACGAAAACTTGTACTGGAAACTCTTAAATAATTGGCTTATAACAATATTATGTTCAGATGATCTAAACTTCCTTTCACAAGGTCAAATTGTTGAACAATTTTCCGGGGAGGCTCACACTGCTCTGGTAGCTGAAACCAGTAGGACCGTCATCAGCCCCCACTTTGAAAAATATACATGGGCACCGCCGTTAGTCATATTTATTATACTGTGCATTTTATAAATACAGTTTACACACTTTTTCTTTGTAATAACACAGTGTGTATAGTTTTTTGCTGTAGGTCCTACCAATAGACATTTACTAACGCCTTTTTTTTTTTTTTTTTTTTTTTTTTTTTTGCCTACTGGGCATGATCCTGAATAACTGTGAGTGTGAGGTGCCTGTGAATGGCAAAAAGATGATTGCACTTATTTCGCGTGAATGATCAAATCCACAAACACAAACGTGCGAAAAGTGTGTTGCCGCATCAATATGTCAGAATTATCGTTTCTGGCAGTTAATACAAGAGTAGACTTGCATATTATTACGGATATTCTACATGTGCCTATGCAAAATTTGGCGTGGCTGCTGATTGTAACTGCACTAGTTTGCTAGGACGTAAAGTGTCTGATATAAGAATTTTATTCTTCCACTACTATTGCTGCAAATTGCATCCATTGTATAGTGAACTTCCACATAAGAGACTATTCTCTACAATGTATATTATTCTTTGGTCTGAAAAAAATCTATCAAAATAAGATTATGTTCATTTTATAAAACCGTGATACTTGGATGACATTATGCAGGAAGGAATTAGCCCACAAAATTACCAAAAACTGAGCCAGCTATATAACTGTTTTGCACATTCATGTTATGAACAATATGAACTCATATTCTTTTGCAGAATTATGATGATTTTGTAAATACATTTAATGGTGAGGCTAAGAGAGGTACCAATGAATACTTACTACACTTGGTATGAATTTTTTTATTATTACTACTACTACTGCTGCTACCACTACACTACTACTATTACTACAACAACCGTTACAATCACCATCACCACAACACCAGCACCACTACACCACAATACTACTACTGTAACCACAACCACTATTACTACTGCTGCAACCACCACCACTACTACTACTATTACTACTACTACTACTACTATTACTAATACTACTACTGCTACTACTACTACTGCTACTACTACTACTACTACTACTACTACTACCGGTACTGCTGCTGCTGCTGCTGCTGCTACTACTACTTCTACTACTACAACTATAACTATTTCTACAACCACCACAACCACTAGCACCATCACATCACCATCACTACTACTACTACTACTACTACTACTATAACCAAACTATTACAATAACGAACATAACCACTATTACAACCACCACCACACCATCACCACCATCACCACCACCACCACCACCACCACCATCACGACTACTACTACTATATCCAAACTATTATAATAACGAACATAACCACTATTACAACCACCATCACCACCACCACCACCACCACCATGACTACTACTACTACTACTACTACTACTACTACTACTACTACTACTACTACAACCAAACTATTACAATAACGAACATAACCACTATTACAACCACCATCACCACCACCACCACCACCACCATGACTACTACTACTACTACTACTACTACTACTACTACTACTATAACCAAACTATTACAATAACAAACATAACCACTATTACAACCACCGCCACACCACCACCACCACGACTACAGCTACTACTACTCCTACTACTACTACTACTACTACCACCACTATTACTAATACAACCACAACCAATATTACAACCACCACCACCACCACCATTACTACAACAACCCCCACCATCACCACACCACTACAATTGCTGCTGCTGCTGCTGCTACACAGTCCAGTAGTTCTCTCTCTTCTCCTCCCTACATCTCCATCGCTCTTTCTTCATATCTCCTCTGTCTCTTTCTTCCAGCAGGTTTATTGCCCTTCCACCATCTTAATATTGCGAGGGCTGATTCGTATTAGCCTTATCCCCGATAGGCCATTAAGATTTCCATAATTATGTAGCATTACTGATATATTCACTTTGCACTGATGAGCCATAATTTAATAGTTTAAACCAATTATTCATATTAATTTTGTCTCATCGAAGAAGTTAATCACAATAAATTAGTGTGAACTCCATTAGTCTTATTAATGCACTGCTCACAGAGTTTGACACAGAGTTAAATTGTGGAGAATAAAATTGCTTGTTGCTTTGAAATTGAACTTCTATTGCGTTTATCTCAGTTTCATTATTGCATGTGTTGGTTCTTTCTGCAGAACATTACCCTGTTGTGACAGTGACAATGAATTATGCTACTTCAATTAATCTACAATCCCACATTGCCTGGTACTTATATATTTGTTAATACATATCCAATTTTTTTTATTTTCATTTCAGCCTGGCGTTCTCTGTTACCATTTTCTGCACAGAAGCCTTTGTTGCCATTATTATATTGCTGTTAAGAAGATCAAGAGTGGTGGGTGGCGAACTCGGAGGTCCAGTAGTTTTAAAGTACATTACATCGTTTTTGTTGTTCTTCCTGTGGTTGATTTATGTGCTAATGGCCAGTTTAGAAGCATACGGTGTGATCGAGGGCTTCTAAATCCTGCTGGGACATGACAGTGCCATTAAGAGAACCGTTCATCTGGGGATTTCAAAAGTTACAGCTTTAAACATTAGCGATTATACCCCTTTGACGATGGCTATCATTTCTCAGTTGTGAATCAACTGATTTAAAGCATTCAGCCTCAAGCTGCCTACTTGAGAAGTTAGATCTGGCGGCATCCATTTTATGGGATCAATCAAGGGGTAAGATATAATCGTAATTGCACGCCATCATGGGAGCAAAGGCTCAAATATCAGGTGGAGTTCTCTGCAGTTGAAATTCTGGATAGTGTGTAATTTGGCAAGTGCCTAATTTATAAAGTTTGAAGGTTATTTTTGGCAAAGTTTGAAGTAACATCAGCAATATTAGTTATTGTGCATCTGCAATTTGGAAGTTAAAGGACAATAAAACTGCATGAGTCACTGTGGCTTATGAAACAGACAACTATATAGCCACTTTGACTTCCTGTGGCAGTGTCTGTATTTTGAAAACGGAAGTATGTGTATGAAGGAAACGAAGCAAGCTGAAGACCATTTTTGTTTACACTAACAAAATAATTGTGCAATTTTTATATACATGTATATGCAGGAATTGACAGCTGGCCTGTATTCCGTTTTATTAGTAGACATGGTGCAGTTCACGTGAAATAGCATATCTTCAGGTTTAATGCGCTTGTTGAAATGTAACATTATGCTTATAGTAGACCCTCCAATGCATTATCATAAGTCAGTATTTTAATGAGTAAAGACATACTTAATGTGTTCAAATAAGAAGTCGAGCCATTTATACAAATATGTACTTTAAATTTAAGGCAACGAATAAAATAAATCAGCACATTTTGTCTAGTACGGTACTATTTTAAGATGAATTTCATGTATTGTTACTTGGAAAGAGAGACACCAGTGGATATGCTATTTTATTTGACTGTACATAGAGTCATCTGTATATTTCCAGCCAGAAAATTGCCTTCGTTTTGTACAGTCGAAAAGTAAAATCCTGAGTGTTAACTAGTCTTTCTGACTGGGTGCTAGGTCTAGTCTGTATAAAAATATTTTGTCTCGATGAAGAGAGACTTGTGATGTTTCTTAACATAAAAACAACTCATACACGTACAGCTAGATGTCACCATGTCTATAATTACTGGCATGGTTTGGTTATCAACGTGAAACGATGGGTTACAGAGACGCAAGCAAGATCGAAGGACTCCACTTTCCTATTAAACTGTTTATATCTATTACTTAGTCGAGATTTTTATACCTTGCAGGGATAACGCTCATGGTAGAAGTTCATAAGGAAAGTGTTTTTGTTTACGTTAGAAGTTTCGGTTAGCACATAAACGTGAAAACACTCGAGGGAGACCTCTCTCTTAAAATTTTCTCCCCTTTCCATCTAAATCATTATTTTATTATTTGTAGGGTATTGCGTTTTCCAACCTCTATTCATGGATTGAATGAGCTTTTATTTAGTTTCATTTCGCTGTAATAGTTCTCCCTCCCCCCACACGCTTTCAGTTTCAGTATTTGTTAACAAGAACAGAATCATAACAGACACCTTCCATTTTTGGTTCAGCAACCCGAATGCTCTAAACTCTAAACTGTCTTAGCTCTAATACGGTGATATGCAGTTTATTTAAAGTGTTTCATCTCCAACGAATGCATCAATTCGTGATAAAGAACTTCCCTTCAACTATCTCAACCCATGTGTCTTTGTTGTCTCCTACCAACTATAATAAATTTATAACTGAAAAATTTGTCTTTGTCTTCATAAAAGTATATTTCGATTGAAGGCGTTGTCTTCTGTAAATTACGTACATAAACTGCTTCGATGCATGCCTTCCTTTTGATAAATTATAATATGGTGTATTAAAGATATTCAACTTTTTCTTCTTGAAATGCATGATTACACATGGGGAAGAAAGAGAAATTTAATGGAGACATAAATCCATCATCCTACTTAAATAATACACATACAACAATTTTACCATGAGTTGTGTCACATCCATTTTCACCATTCGATATCATAATTTTTATAAGACGTAATTTACCGAAGCCGTCTTGGTCAGTAATAGATCTAGCTCATAATCGCATTTTGTAATAAGAAACATTTTGACTTTATATAGGCTTTGGGATAACATAATTATCTGCTACCTTATTCTACAAATTTTGTATTAGAAGATTGTATTAATAGGGTCCCAAAGGACTCGTCTGGGGAGTTGAAGCTTTTACCCCAATTAGTCTCTCGAGGTTCCGGGTTCAAGTCCTAGATTGTATGTGTATCTTGTGTGACATCCAGTGTGTGAGTCTGTGATAGAATGTTACGAGTGAATGATATTGATTATGAGAGTCGTGTATCCATTTAAACCAATTATAATCTCAACAATTAGTCTTTATCGCTATGAAGTCCTGTAATTTTCCCTATTGTGATTCTCTCATGATACTCTTACTTCATGTTCAGCTGTCTACCCTTATATCTGTGCTCTAGTCAGAAAAGCACTGGGTTTCTATCATCGTTCATATATTGTACACTTGAAAATTCTCTCCTTAGACTACTAATTGGCGAAGTCTTTCCCATCAAATATCTTTATGTACTGTACATATTCATTGCCCCACAATTGCAGTGGCCATCATTCCATATCTTCTGTACTAAATGTTGGAGAAATGGACAACAACATTTAGCCGACATCAGAATTTATTTTAAGTTATATTTTTTCACATTTTCCTTTCAGTCCAAATCAGGATCCTGTTATTTTCACAAATGTATTATGGTTTAATATTTTAAATGCTTGAAAATATGATTGATACAATGGTGACCGCAGCCAGATGAGAAAATAAAGGAACCCTTTAAAAAGTATGGATTTCCTTTTTAATACAGTATGTAATTAAAAATGAAGTCCAGTCTGCAACGTCAGTGAAAATGTGACAGTCTGATGTCGACTTAATTTATTCTAACTCTATTTCCTAAGTGTTTTTTTTTTCACACACACGCAACGAAGTGTCAACATTGTTCATTGTTTTGTGGAACTTAGATCAAATGTTTATGCCTTTTTATAAAAATGTATGCTATTATATTTATACACCCTGAATCCACTTGTATAATGTTGGCGTTGTCTTACAATGCAATGTCATTTCTATAGGTGCTGAAGCTGCTTTATTTTTACTTCCAAAAACTGTTAAAACATACACAATCGGATTTGCGAACAGTATTTTTTCTTACAGTTTTCTCTTCCATGTCAGATTATTATAACATTTAAACTTACACATGACTTGCGACCTCATCTGCTTCTCTTCCCTGGATTTAGTCATGATATAAAAATTGCCTAAGTGTTGCCAGCATATAGTTGAACTTTTTTCTTTTTAACAATACCATTGAACATGAATGTTGACCTGCAATTTGAAAGACAGCGCCTTCTCTCATACTGGACATAGTGGATATTTAGCCTATATATATAAATATATCTATTTTTGGGACCCTGTTAGAGTGGTTCTGAAACTTGTTATAAAACCTTCTTTTCCGTACCAATTCATATTACTTTGAAAAGAGAGGGAATTCAGTTCGGAATGTTAACATGTCTAATGGAAGTCTTTGTTGTAAAAATACAAGTATGTTGAAGCGGCAAAGGTAACAAGAAGGTAATGCACTTGAATCATTGTCAATACTGATATTTACCACTGCCACACAAAGTGAAATTCATTCATGGCAGACTAAATTTTTCGAGATATTTGTTATATGCCGTGCTTGTTTGTGCAAACAGTATTTGCTCTGTAAATAATTGTACATTTGTACATATTGTAAAAATTGTGAGGGAATGCGCATCGTTGTAGCTATTTATGATGTAGATATTTTAAATTATTGGCGGTTATAAAGTATAATGTTATTTAAAAATAAAGTTCTGTTGAATCAAAGAAGAGAGCTATGATGAACGTGGTCTATGGTTAGAATGTTGTGAGTTTATGTCATGTTGAATTTTTAAATTTGTCTACTCTTGGTTTTGGACCTGAGTTGTGGACATGATATGTTCTTCCAGAGAAATATTTAAATAAGTTTAAGCTATATAACAGCCACAGTAAGAGATGGTTTTTTTTTATGTGAGTGTGAATATTAAAACTCTCATCTCTGTTATAATTAAATATGCTTGATTTAGTACACAAAAGTAAAATTATAAAATATAATTAACACACTTAGTTAAACACATCCAATGCTCATCATTCAATTGAATAACGATTATGAAAGAATACTTAAATTGAAATGCAAAACACGATAATTTGCAAATATCAGACACTAGTTATTTAAAGACATATGGCATAGGTGCAGCTATTAACACCAAAATGATATAAAGTATTAATAACAGAGATTGTAATAAAAACATGGCATACAAGTAGCATAAAATAACTTGGTCTCTTTTTAAAGACAGAGTGGAAAAAATAATTTACCTATGTGAAGAATGTATTACCACTTAACGCTGTAACAATAAAATGATAACAATTGTCGCATTGACCATTAATAATTTGTTAGTCACATTACGAGACGGTTGTATAATATCTGAATGGCCTCACAGTCCGCTCCAAGCAATCAGCGGCGTAGTGTCAGGGGGAGCGGACACACAACTGAATTTCCGTTGCAGGTTCAAAAAGCAAAAAATTATTTTCTGGTCTTTTTATGTAAATGAAAATTATATACCACAACACGAATAACATGTAGCATGATAATATGAGAACATCCATGTTGTATCATATTAGTTTTCCTGCCAAGAGACTTTTCTGTTTGGAAAAGTGAAGATGTTTATGTAATTACACTGATCAAGTATCTGATCATTTTTGCTGCAATCAAATTGCGAAAATAATTGAGATGATGATGCAGTGTAAAGATGTAATTGAACGTTTTTATGCATTCAATTCTAAAGACTAGTGATATGATTACAATATATATATTATATAAGTATTTTTCTTTTATGTTGAGATCTAAAATATGAAATATATTTTAACCCTTAAGCAGTCACGCAGGGTGTTGTCAACACTCCAGTCACACATACGGAGCTGTTAACTACATATTGAGTAAGCCTGTACTTCTTAAACTTTCAGTACCTTTCTTAGAATTGGTAAGGCAACAATCACTGTAAACACGTTTGAAATTGTAATTCGCATACTCGAGATAATAATGGTTTAAGTGGTGTGGGTGATGCCAACACCCTGCACTCCTATTACAAATAGTGACAGTGACTAAACTACTTGTGTAACAAATAATAACTAGTAAAAATAATAAGTAGTGACTGTGCGCACAGAAAAATAGAAAAAGTGGTCTGAAAAGGAACATAAAAAGTAAATTATGATTAGGAGTGAATAGACGTTCGAATATTACATGTGGACCAATATTGAAATATTACCATTACTGTACTACATTAATTATAATATTGTGATAGGTATTAAATTATTTCATATAGTTGTATAAATGAAAAAAGAGTGATATTTTAATTGTTCACTAAAAAAAAATAGTCCATAAGAACCCATTATATTTGGGGTGTCAGGAACACTCCCGCAACTCTTAATGTTACAAAGTTAGGCACGACTGCTTAAGGATTAAATGAAGTTCCAGTTATTTGTTACTTTTTTAATTATGGTACGATACCGATAATCAATTATTACCGGTACTTTTTTTAACAAGCTTAAATCAATGTAGAGGAACATGGCAAATTTTTTAATAGTTCTCGTTTCTTCACTGATTTTTTTGATAACTTTTTTGGAAATTTTTTGGCCTTTCTTTAATTGTGCTGTTGAGATAGAGATTACACGGATATTTTCTGCTACATGTTAAAAGTTGTGATGGAATCTTGAAATGTAGCCTGTAGTCAATTTTTCTAATTTTAGATGTTATTTCAAGCATAACAAGCCAGATGTAAATGTAATGTAAAATCCCATATCTACAACAACAATTAATCAGTGTTTACCTATCATTTACAGACATGTTTCAGAAAATTCTTGTATTTGGCTATCTGGTTGGTACGGACAAAATAATGGAGAATAAAGAGAAGAATAGATCTGAGGTAAAATTCTTGAAAGCGAAGGTCCATTTATTACTTATTGGTTTAGGGAACATTTGAAAATCGATCTCAGAGCCACTTGTTTCCATAATAAAAGACTCACTCGTTCAAATCTCGAAGTAAAATGTACAGTAATCTTTATATAAAATGCAGAATGCATCAAAATATTTATATGCAAACCCTTTAGATGACAATTCGTACCATTTACTAGAATGGCATTGCAGCCATATTCTCATTTTAGCTCTCAACTTACTCCAATCCTAAATACATAATACTTAAAAATGTACCTCAGGGCAGAACCCTTCGAAGGGGTCTTTCTCGTGCAGTTATTTCACTTAAATATTAATGTAGCCTAATGAAAATATCAGAAGTACTGAATCCGAAAGTATTAGCTTAATATCAATGGCCCACTTACGTTCAAAAATAGGACTATTTCCAAAATGTCAAATTTATTAAATTAGCATGTTAGGAAGTCGTAAATGAATTGTATCTTAGGTTTTGAGTAATCTGGGAAATACAGACTCAAACAGCTGCAATTTTTGTTGAAAATGTTTTCCACCTCTTAGTAATAATTTCCCTTTGAATTGTCCGTGTGCCAATTTGTTTTATTTGTAATGTTTAAGGTTTTGGATATTTTTTTTTCTTATGAAATAATTTTTTTTGTACTGTAAGTAGATATAATGTTGTGCTTTTATGAAACTGTGTGTCGGGGTAGCCGCCTCCCCCTGTTACCCTGCGCTACTGAGTGTGGCGAGTACTTCATGACAGTTACACTGTTTTCCATACCTACTGTGCAATAATTGTAAAGAAAATAAGTCAGGAATATGTTGTTTTCTACTACTTATACGTTGTTATTTTATGGTGAGATTATTTTATGTCAAAAGTGATACTAATAATAAAGAGAAGTAATATTGAGAGATACACAATATTGATTTGAATGGTGGTGATCTCCACAAATTTTAATGCCAACCTGTCAAAGTTCTTCTATGTTATGGAGGCTTCATTACTGTAATTGATGAAAAATAAAGAGAAAATAAATCTACATATCAAAAGTATATTTTAGTTTTATTTCTACTTATATACAGGTGCAGAGAAATCCAGCTGTCTACTACGTTATGCTTATACAACTAGAAGTAATTGTTATCAGTTCATACTTCTGTGATCAATGAGTATGAAGCGCAACAAATTCAAACATGGAGTAGCAATAGTTAAGTATAACATTTGAGTTACATTAAAAAGTATTGAGTATTTAATCTATCTAAAATAAGAAGCAATTAATAAATTGCTGAATGCTCGGTAAGTTGGACATATTTAGGTGAAATAAATTTTCAGCTTAAGAAAGGTTTTACTGTAATTGAAAATCAACTTTACGTGAATGATGTGAATTTGAATCATTAATGTTGCGATCCCATGTGAAAAGTATGAGCAGATACAGAATGTCCACATAAAAGTTTTACAACTTCAAATGTAAATAACAAATTATTGAGACATGATATCTGGATGCGGTTTTCTGCATGTTAATCAGAAATTTTCAAAGAAAGTTTTTATGAGAATTTTGTTGGATTGCTGAAAAGCGGTTTTTTTTTTTTTTTTTTTTTTGAAAGTGTGAATTTTGGTGAAATCTGAAATCTGACAGTGAAAGAGACGTGGATACCTCAGGAGATAGCACAATGTGTTTTCTGGATTATCGAGGCACCATCAGTAAGCCCTATAAGTCCATTCACAGTGCCGCCAGGGAATTGAACTTGCCGCATTTGACTGGCCACAAAGTCCTTTACAAGAATCTGAGGCTGTAACAGTGGCGGTTCCTCGGGGAAGGGAAGGGAGGAACGTCCTCCTCACGTTTTTCTTCTTTTGAAAGTAAATACCAAATGAAATATATGCCTTGAAATCGAAGAAGATTCGATAATTTTTAAGTTCACAGCTATAAGAAAACCTCGGTTGATCGAGTTTTAAACCACGCACACTCATGTGCTGCTAGAAAACTGTGAGAAGGATGCGAGATTGTTTGTGTGGAGGAAAGTCAATCCATTCCTCCTTTACTGCAGTTAACACACATAGACAACAGCGCGCTAGCGGCCAGAGAAAGAAGAAGAGTTTTAAAGCAAGTAAATGAACGGATAGGGAGGAGAGCCTCCTCTAAATCAGCGCATGGGCGGGAAATAGAAACCGACTGGTCTTGCAGGAAGCTAGCTACAGCTGCCATCTAACGATGCTGCATTCAACCAGACGTCATCTAGGAGGAGACACAATAAAAACAATTTTAACACAAAGCTATGAAAGACACCATATAAACTTTTTTTTAAATTATAAATCAAAATATATTCATAGCACTTTATATAAGCTATGTTCATTGTTTGAAACTTTCGAGGATATCTGAAAGTTGAAGTTGGATTTATATAAAACAAAGAGGAACTAGTTCTAAGTTAGTATTGCAGATCTTTTTCTCTGAAATTCACTTCCACTCATTGTCTACTAGACAGGACAACAGCCAAGTTGTCAGTTTTGTACAAATATATTTGAAATTGAAGGTACTGCAAACTACATTATTTTTAACATAAAAAAAATTAATCGGCCACCGGCAGCTTTGAACAATAATGGTAGTATGACTTTACAAGAACTGATGTTCTTCAAAAGCATTTGACACTGAACTTGTAAAATGTACATGTGAGAACACAGACCACGTGGGTGGGTGCAGTGTTCTCGCTTTCTTAACAGATTATTTCTCATTCCCATTTCCGTAAAACGGTTCTGGTTACGCGTTAGTAGCTGGTATCTTCCAACACGTGTGATGCTGTAATGTGCGTGAAAAATGCTGCGAGGTTGTGAATTTCCTTGTAATTGTTATTTTGTGCAACAATGAATGGAAGTGAAAACATATTATATTTTGGACAATTTAGGAAACTCAGTTTACAAAAACAGATTATTGCTATACAAAAGGGAAGGCCAACCCTAACACTACCTGGTCTTACATGTATGCATGTAGGCTAATTTGTAGCTTGTTTCTCTCAAGAAGGTGTCATTTTGCGCTGTTAACTTCTTTCCTCCTCTTAAGAAATATGCAGGAACTGCCACTGGGCTGTAGGCATACAAAGTTCAGTCAGTGCAAGCTCTTCAGTCAGATAATCGTTTGCTGTCGACATGCTGGCTAGAATTAATGCCGAGGACAGATTCCTTCGGGGACAAATACACCTTGCACACGTTTAATGTCCTCCACACTTGTGCTTTGCCGACCACTGCCTTTTTGCTGCAGCACACTCCCAGTCTCTATAAATTTTCGGTGCCACTCCCGGATTGGTGGTTATCTTCCATATTGAGTCCGAACGTGATGTTGTACCTATATATTTGATCATGTGTCGATAAACCAAAATACAAATTGTGCCATCTCCTGAGGTGTCCACATCTCTTTCACTGTCAGATTTAAACAAAATACACATCTGCAATCAAAAAACGTATTTCAACAATCCAACAAAATTCTCATAGAAACTTTGACAGTTTCTGTTCAAAATTGAAGTATATTGTAATTTATCCGATTTTGACATCATTTTAAAACATTAATTTACTCATGATCATATTCTACTATTATAATAAGTACAGTGAGTCCCAGCGAACGTTCCCAGAGTTTCTGTTGACCGACCAGCAGCAAGTCACCCTCCCCCACTACTACCACTGCTTGCATCTGTGAACTCGCGGTGCTGCGCAAGATTAAAACTTACATACTGTAGGCCTATTAAACTAATAAATTTAAAATGTTTTCAAAGTTCCTGTTTATGATTAACCACTAAAGATATCGATTCAACTACTTTTACAAGTTCGTATCCATATATTATCTCCAAAGAAAAGAAATTCGCTGGATCACTGTCTAAGAATATACTATCTACTGAAGGATATCGGTATTCATTTCCTGTGTTTCTTAAAATAATATTTATGTACCACATTCATTTTCATCTCTTTTTCTTAGTTGGTTATTTTACGGAGCTTTATCAACAACTTAGGTTATTTAGCATCTGAATGAGATGAAGGTGATAACGCTAGTGAAATGAGTCCAGGATCCAGCACCAATAGTTACCTTGCATTTGCTCATATTGGATTGAGGGAAAACCCAAGAAAAAACCTCAATCAGGTAACTTGCTCCGACCAGGAATCGAACCAAGGCCACTTGGTTTCGCGGCCAGATGTGCTAACCGTTACTCCACAGGTGTGGACATTTTCATCTCAGAGAATTAACGAACAACAAGAGTGTATTGATTTAGTATACAGTAATTAGTACGTTAGCTTAGCATTCCATAGATAAAATAAATAAACTATGCAATAAATGCAATGCAAACGATGGGAGTAATGAGCCAAACAGATTATATTGCGTTGTTTTAAAAGGTGTTCCTCTTGAGATTCAAGAGCCTCCACAACCAATTAAAAAGTTACTTATCAGAGTACATCTGTTATCAACACACTTTTCAAATAATATAAAACAGTACACCTTATTTCAAGTAGCATTGTCTGGTGTAAAAGAAATACATAAAGTCAATTCTACGCCATCACTTAAAGTTCAAGCATAGGCTTATCATTTAATTGGAAATCTTCATCCAGCTGAGAGTAAGAGCCTTCAATTCTTACAAGTATAAGTATTTCATTTCAGACACTGACAAATTGTCTATTGGGCCTAATATAGTATCATCTTAAAAGTAGAATTGATTGAACTACTCCAGAAAGTATTACATGATAACCAGTAAATTCATAGTTTTAAATATAACTTTCAGAATTATTCAGGAGCAAACAACTTACAACATACAAAAAGCTATTATTCACTGAGTAATTACAAAACTGTATTTAGATTTGAGTCAATATTTATTTCTAACAAGTGCAGCGAAGTGGGTGGGTAAGTTATGGCTAGTATTGAAATAAAGTGATAAAATATTCTTCTTGTCAATCCCACTGGAGTTACGGATCTCTTCGAAAATCTGTTGAAAAAAAAAAAAAAAAAACTGAGAAACAATTTTAGATACACTTCTGCTTTTTACGTTGAAACAATAAAGTGAATATCAGTGGCGTATGCTGAACCTGGAGTATGGGTGTTCTGTTAAAAATATATAATTGGTCTATAGTCACACGAGTTTAGTAGAAATTTCAAATTCATTAACTACTCGTGCTACGTGAGTAAAAAAACCATCTGCTGTTCTATCAGCATTAACATCTACAAAGCCCAAGAATCTTTCATAGACATAGCGGAGAACTGTAGATAGTTGAGATTTGTTCTCAATATCAGAAGTTTCATCAAGTATTATAGCTACAAATGAAACTGAGTTAATTTCATTTTTTATTTCTTCTTTTTCTACACCAGTAATAGCTTTTACAGTATCATTTTGAATCAATGGAGAAGTTCCTGGAAACAATGTGGAAGAATTTAGATGGTTTTCTAAAAGTATACCATATTTTTTTAACACATTCAAAAATTCTAAAAGATTTCTTTTGTTCAAAGAACTATTTGATTCGTCATGTCCCCATAGAGGGAGCTCCTAGTTAGCTAGAAGGCAAATAGCGTCAATGATTCGTATTAATACAGCTCTATTTTTCTTTACCATTTCGTTGTATTTATTGGTATCAGTTCTTTGTTGATCATCAAGTAAAGTATCAATTCAGTCACGAAGCTCAATATATAGGGAATATGCATCCATAGATAGTTGCTAACCACTAGGATCGCTACTTTCGCCTCAAAACAGACAATCCGAAATAGTGCCGGCACAGTATATTGTTCCTATAGTATTCTCATCAACTCAAGCTTCATGACTGTATATACTAGACTGTGGTAAAATTCTGTAGCTGACTATAGTCCTAAAAACTAAACTACAAACCGCTGACTTGGCAACATTGCTAGACACGTTTCCATGCAACAAGCAATTGAGGTGGGTTTACATGTGCATGGATTTATTGGGGCCAGTTAACATGCCAGTCGTTTTTTATTTTAGTAAGTTATTTTACGACGTTTTCTCAACATCTTCAGTTATTTAGCGTCTAATGACATAACTGTTTAACCTATACTGGTTTTTTTTTTTAAGATGGGACATGACAGGAGCGGTGCGATCGGAGAAACAACTGAATGTCACATAGAGTGGTAGGCCTGTTGCTATGGTAAAAACGGTTGAGTTGCCAAACTTACCGTTCCCACGTGGCGAGTGCTTAATAGCTCTCTTGGTGACATTTATTGTGCATACAATGTTAGCACAGTCCAGTATATACAGTCGCGAAGCTCAATACGTAATAAATATGCAAACGTTAGATAGTTGCTCACCACTAGGATCGCTAATATCGCCTCATTACAGGCAATGCAAAATAGTACCGATACAGTCTATTGTTTCTAGCACCCTCAAAACTCAAGTTTCGTAGTAGACTGTGATGTTAGCATTGGTACGTTTCGTGTTTGATTCTCTGTCGATATTTGTATTGTTTTCTTACCTTCGCGTCAAATGTCAATGAATGTTTTAACGTCAGTCATCTTAACGTCAATTGCTAGCTTCCATCAGCTGGCAGCATGGTAATCCATATTGGGTACCTAGCACTGTAGTTCCAAGCTCGGCCGCTTAACTGTCATGTCTCATTAAAAAAAAAAAAAACAAGTATAGATCATATTCTATCTAGATCGTACTCTATGATCACAGTCTAGTATATACAGTCGCGAAGCTCAATACGTAGTAAATATGCAAACATTAGTCAGTTGCTCACCACTAGGATCGCTAATATCGCCTCATTACAGGCAATGCAAAATAGTACCATCACAGTCAATTGTTTCTAGCACCCTCAAAACTCAAGCTTCGTGACTGATAAGATAATAACTGCCTCCCATTGGAGGTAGCCCAGAAGGACTCAGTATACTCTCCTACATTAATTTTACAATATTACATGTTTATATAAACTGTAGACTGTGCTATGATCTAGTCTAGGGTGTTTAATTCGCTGTCTTCATTCGATAGTATTGTCTGTCCAGATTATTCTATGATCTAGGGTGTCCGTCATCCAGAGGGAAATTTTCGGCACAGCCAGAGCCTCTGGCACAGCGCATCAAGAATCGAAGTAGCTGATTCAGATTATTCAACGAGTATAGTACCACACAGTACTCTTTGAAATAACCATCACCAAAACAAATGGCCGCCGTATGAAAGCTAGCGGTCAGAAGTGAAATTGATCTAGTTAAAGTGTAACTATAAACTTTATAAACAGGATACAAGATTTAATTAGAAATGGGTGTTCCAGCATTTTTTCGTTGGCTTAGCAGAAAGTACACATCTGTAATTGTTCCTTGTGTTGAAGAGAAGGTTTGTATTTTCTAAGCTTAACCTCATGCATTAGTTTCACAGGACGTGATATGTATTAATTTGTACTAAGTGAAACATTAAAATAAGTAACAAAAAAAGTTGTGTTATATATATTTTACGATGCATAAATTTGTTTAAAGGTAGAGATATAGTAAAGTGTTCTTTTCAGTTACCAGTACGTTGAATACCTTCGTCAAATGAATGTTAAGGTTGTGAAAAAAATAGTAGAAACGTGGGTAATGGAAGGAATTAAAATTTAGGTAATTATTTACTTTAACGATACCATACTTGTCTCTTGTTTATGAAAGTAATTGAACAAGTGGTGAACGGCATAATAAATAACCAAGTATGTGGACGTTATGAACGGTCAGTGAAAGTATATAGAAACAGTTTTGTTTTTAATTGCAGTAAATATACATCGAAAAAAAAGTAAGTCCAGAAAGTCTGGTTGGAAAATTTCAGGTTGACCTTAACCTAAACTAACCTAACCTAACATCCGGTGAGTGAGGAGTAGTTTATAGCATAGCTAGATGGAAATCACAGAGGAAGAAGTAGAAAAATAGTAGATACGAAGCGTATCGCTAAAGTAAATAATTACGAAAATTGTATGTACTACAGAAAGGAAACTAATTGGAGTGAAATTCACATATTCTCAACTGCTATAAGAACTAATTGTTAGTACGTTTTCATATTCGTATATGCAAGGCATACTAAAAGCCGAAAGTAAGCTAATCTAAACTGTTACATATTCGTGTATGAAAGGCATATAAAAGATGCGTATCGTGATATTAACATATGTACTGTAAGTCATGGCAACTATGTTATATCAGCCAATAAAGCTGCAGGAATAGAAATTCACTAAGTATGCGATTGAAGGTCACTTGAATGTGCTTTGCAATGCTAGTATCAAATTGTGTCCGGGTACAGGTGGTAATGGTTTAGGGACATTGAAAGATGCGTAAATAGATATCATCGTTTTATTATGCATAAAAGGAAACAAAGTAGACTACATTACTCACAACTAACTCCCTTCAAAATAATCCCCCAAGGCTTCCACACATCTTTGCCAACAATGATGCAGGCGTTGAATACCATTGGTTGAAGTGACTCAGGAGAAGACGAGTGCGGAGTGAGGAGAAAAGGTGATTAATAGATAATGTTACGACAACACATGTAATACTTGTACTACTAATAAGTGGAAACATTATTTCCGCTTACTAGTAGTACAAGCATTATTGTCATAACATTATTAAGCACTCTTTCTCCTCACTCCGTGCTCATCTTCTCCTGAGTCACCGACAGTACCTATGCTTGAGTTTAGCTGATTATTTCGTGAGTTCGAGCTTTGTAAAGTTATAAGTATTAAATTTAATATGCGTAGGCCTATGAAGAAGCTGTTAAAAATTTAAAAACTTACGTACATAAATATGGGAAATGCCTGTTATTATTTGGTTGAGAAGCTTTTGTCATCCAGTCTGCTCTAAAAAAAAACAAAGTTAGAATTTAGAAAACAATTATAATATTACCGGTTGTTCTGTATTGTTGTGAAACTTGGACTTGGGTTTTTGAGAGTAAGGTGCTTAAGAAAATATTTGTGGCTAAGAAGGATGAAGTTGCAGGAGAATGGAGGAAGTTACACAATGCAGAACTGCACAAATTGTATTCTTCACCTGACATAATTACTACTACTACTTACTGGCTTTTAAGGAACCCGGAGGTTCATTGCCGCCCTCACATAAGCCCGCCATTGGTCCCTATCCTGAGCAAAATTAATCCATTCTCTATCATCATATCCCACCTCCCTCATATCCATTTTAATATTATCCTCCCATCTACGTCTCGGCCTCCCATCACCTGACATAATTAGGAACATTAAATCCAGACGTTTGAGATGGGCAGGGCATGTAGCACGTATGGGTGAATCCAGAAATGCACACAGAGTATTAGTTGGGAGGCTGGCGGGAAAAAGATCTTTAAAAGATCTTTGGAGAGGCCGAGATGTAGTAGATGGGAGGATAATATTAAAATGGATTTGAGGGAGGTGAGATATGATTGTAGAGACTGGATTAATTTTACTCAGGATAGGGACTGATGGCGGGCTTATGTGAGGGTGGCAATGAACCTCCGGATTCCTTAAAAGTCATAAGTAAGTATGTACAAATGACTACTGGGTGTTCATTTCAAAGTGTGTCATGACGTCACTGTTGCGAGTCAGCGATTTGAAGCGAGTTTCAGCTTTAATGTCAGAGAAGTTGCCTATTATTCAAGGCATTCAACCTGAACTTAAGAACGTGTACGGTATAACTTGAACTTCTTAGCAACAGATTGTGGTCTGTACGGTCTGTGTGCTACCATAACCTCTTTCGAACTGTGTTTTGCGTGGGAAGTCGTACGCAGGATATTCGTTATCATCGGTTGCATATGACAACATTCCACAACACAAAATCAAATATTCCATGTTCATGTTGACCGACGAAAGTTAATGTCAACAAATACTTCAGTAATCGTCTTAACCCTCTCCCCATATCCCGACAGTAAGAAAAAATACTCACTTCAGTACATGTTTCCAAACAGTTCACATTCCTGCCACTACCGGCATTACTGTACGTATCAGTAAGTACTCTTCAGAATGAACACCGTACTGCTAGGCAACTTCTCTGGCACATAGGTAATACGCCTTTACAGAAGTGTAGGAAGATTGAATTCTCTAGGCACATTGGCTAGCCACATGACGGCATACTGCGAGCCATGACACACTTTGAACTGAACACGCAGTAGAGTCTGGAATCTATATAATTACATATTCTGTTTCTATATTATGTACCTATAAGAAAAGCTAAAATGTCTGTGAATCACACGAAAGGGACTATTATTCCGAAGTTTTAAGTTACATATTGTTACATATTTTGATGCATAATAAATATTTTCGCATATATTACATATTTTGAAAGATTGTACATTTTTACACCAATTTTCCCTAGACCTGACTCATAAGTTATATATCTGAAAATTGTGTATGAAGCTTGTCCCTTCATCTGTAATGCATAAAAATAATTTAATAGTTTAAAATAATAACATATCCTATAAAAAAAGAATGAACATCCCTTTGGTATGCTAACTTTTTGTGTGTCCCATAAGAAGTAATGGTAAAACAGAAACTAATGCCAATGTGAAGGATAGGTCATTGTACTGCTACTGTGGTGAAAGACAGAGTGAAAATTACCCTGTGGGTATGACACCCCCAATGAGTTGTTCTGAAAGAAAACGATAGTTCTTTCAGTTTTCTTGAAAAGCTTATGCTAACATCAGGTGATAACAGCTAGCTAGTGTACTGCTATGGTGCCAGTCACATCCAAAGTTAAAAGATTGGATTTCAATTGATGATGCCTTTACTAAGTGACAGCAAAATCATACTGTGCAAAGTGTGTGACAAACGCATTTAAAAACTGAACTTCATATCCAAATAAAAAACGTATTCCATTGAAAAAAGAAGTTCTTCCAACACAAGTGGTGCAGGTACCTTCTTCGTCTTCTACCAGTGAATTTAATAAAGATTTGTGCATGGCAGTGGTTGCTGCAGACATACCGTGGTATAAACTTGGAGTGCCAAAGTTTCAAGCATTCCTATGCAAATACTGCAACTTCAGTATTCTGGATGAATCAACACTCCGGAAGAATTATTTGAACTCCAGCTACACTGACACAATGTAAATGATTAGAGGTTTAACTTGGCGATTCCAACTTATGGGTTGCCGTTGAAGGGACAATGACAGCAGAAAATATGAATAAACATTTAATTATTAATTGCACCTCCAAACAATAATTAAATGAGGTTGAATCACATATGTATCTGTAATTTTTTATCAGTGTGCAAAATACATCTAATAAAGCTTAGATTTTAAGTTCTATATATTTTATTTATTACATATTTATCTATATATTTTGCCATTTTTAGCTACATATTTCTTATTTTCATATTACATAAAATCCTGTCTCTAATAATGACCCTTGCCCATATAATAACAGGTCATACTGGTAGTTTGAGCCCAGTGAAAAGGTGATTTCTTGAGTTCGAGATTAAATTTACCTATAAGTAATTAGAACGGCTATGAATGAGTTTAAAAAAATTTCAAAATTTATACAGGCCTACATGATGATCCTTGCCCATATAGTATCAGGCCACAGTTTGAAACCAATGAAGAGATTTCCTGAGTTTGAGCTTTATAAAATTATGAGCATTAAGCATATAGTTTCAGTCAGCAACTTATCAAAGTATATAAGTACAGAATAAATTTTCTGTCACATCACATTAAAATTATATATCCACGAATATTTCCATCTTATGTAAAGTCATCTTCATGTGATAGACAATAAAAAAGCAACAAAATTGAACACTGGTGATATACATTAGGTGAACACTTGTATAATAATAATAATAATAATAATAATAATAATAATAATAATAATAATTATAATAATCTATGGCGCTACAGCCCGTGAATGGCCTAGACCGACCAGCTGGCTGCTGGCCTCACTCCCACATGTCGAAGCAGAGGTGGACGATCATCCAACCAGAATGGCGGTATCATGTGGTTAGCACGATGATCAGCCCAGCCATTATAGCTGGATTTCGCTACCTATTGTAGCTCCCCAAGTGCATCACGATGCTGGGTGGGCACCAGTCCCATACACTGGCCAAAATTTCATGAGAAAATTTCTTCCCCCATGAGGACTCGAACCAGCGCATATTCTGTAATGCGAGTCCTAGGCAGGATGTCTTAGACCATGACACCATGGCACGGGACGAACACTTGTATGTATTACAAAATTAAACCTGTATACTCATTATAAGAGAATATAAGTGTGGCTCTAAATCACAACTTTTACAAGCTTTTGATGATGTAAATTGTAACATCTTATTGAATATATTAGAAGAAGATTGCATCCCACAGCAAATTGTTCAGAATATTTATAATATATATAAAAATACTTCAATCTCAATTAAAATTGCAGATAAATTGTCAGTCTGGAAGATGGTTTCTTCTGGTGTCTGACAAGAATGTCCACTGTCCCTTCTTCTGTTTAACATATATATGAATGCAATGATACGTGAATTTAGAAATACAAGACAATGGTCACATACCAATAAACCACAATTTAAATTTGGACGTATTGTTATTTGCAGATGATTTAGCTTTGCTAGTCTGTTCAGAGAACGATTTACAAAGGTCCATATACAATTTGAAACTTATAGCAGACAAATACTCTATGGAAATTTCTACCGACAAAACTAAAATTATGGTTTTTTGTCTCATAGAGCCCATTTTTAGCAAGATTTATATTAATGGAAGTATTTTGAAAAGAGTTAAAAAATTTAAATAGCTTGGCTACAAATTATCTTTCTTAGCAGATTTAGACATTCGTGACAAAATTTTGCAGTATAATAAATCAATGGGCATCATAAACAGAATCATGAAACCATCTCTAGTTCGGCAACATATCGGCACTCATCTGTATAAAACCTTAGCACGGCCAGTCCTGCACTATGGAAGTGAAGCATGGACTCTAAGGAAATGTGACGCAAGTAGAATCACTGCTAGTGAAATGAGATTCATACGCCGAACAGCTGGCTATACTAAGTGGGACCATAAAAGAAATGAAGAAATCTTAAAGGAACTTGAAATGAACTCTATACTAGCAGACATATGTCACTATCAAGACAACTGGCGTCAGCATGTGAGGCGTATGTCTAGGACTAGAATCCCTTGTGCAATCCTGCATTACCAACCTAGAGGCAGGAGATCAACTGGACATCGAATGAAGAGATGGGCTGAAAACTTTTGTGGACCGTAACAGTCCTTCTGGGACTATAACGTGTGTGGCTGATGATGATGATGATGATGATGATGATGATGATGATGATGAATTGTAAATTACAAGTAGGTATTGTTGTTTAGTCAACTGTCCAAAGACAGGTCTGAATCCCACAAGTGATACAAACAGGGCTCCACTTATTAGGCAACTATGCAGGAGATAATGGGGTAGGGTGGCCAGTTCCTTTCCCCCTCCATTGCATACATCGCTGATTAGCTATATATTACACTAATCAGACGTCAGATGCGAAGTAGATATTATGAGCAATTAAATTTAGAGATGATTCCGTCTAATAATTTATCAAATAGGTGACGGGTAAGTTATTAGATGGAACCATCCCTGAATTTAATTGCTCATAATATTGTCTTCAAGGTTAAACTAAAATTCCTTTCCTTAAATTCTATATACTATCAGAATATTGTCCAATGTGGACACTTCACCTAGCATAGAGCCATTTGCTGCATGCACTGATCAAGTGTTAATCTGAAAACGAAATTGAGTGCATAATTGCCTGATATTCAGTTTTCGACCACCCCAACATTTTACAATGCATTCATTTTCACTGCTCAGCAAAGAATGCAGGCAGAGTTGCACCTTAATGTCTCCCAGACCGATTTTTTAACGCATCTTGCCAGCCATGTCTTGCCAAAATTTCCTTGCATTGCATTGACCTTTATAAGCAAGAGTGCCTTGATCATCATATAGCTGCAGGTGTGCAACCTGCTGAGTACCATACCTAACACAAGAAGGGATCGTAGAGAGGCCTGAAAAATATTTATTTTTTTGTACATGCTCTGACATAGGGACTGCAAACAGTTACATTGGAGAGTGGATGTACTGGGGAACAAATTGAGGATCATTTCAAACTTCATTCTCCAATTTGAAGCTTTTCTCAGAGATATTGGAAGGCATATCTAGGAGTAGGGAAAATGGCTAAAATTGGGTTTATCAGAATTATTTTGCTCATTTGATTAATTTTTTGTACTTGTTATTACGATAAGACATCACTATGCTTAATAAATTAATATATTTTAACTATTTCAGCCAAAAGAAGTAAATGGTGTAAAAATACCTGTAGACTCAACCAAACCAAATCCAAATGGAGTGGAATTCGATAACTTATACTTGGATATGAATGGAATTATTCATCCATGCACACACCCTGAAGATAAGTAAGTAATGATAAATAAACTGTAAAGAACAACTATTTGAGCTTAATTTTGTAGGACACTGTTGAGTACTGAGTAAATATGAGTTTATATTAGATTATGTTATGTTAATTTACTGTAACCCAATTTTAAAGGCATATTAAACCAAGCATCACACTCTGGTATGATATATTCTAAACAGCAGTATTTAATTATACACACAATGACGAAACTCTGCTTTTCTACAACTAATGGTTTCCAAGTCACATATCTCTAAACATGAATACTGACAATGTGTGTGGTATCACACTGCCGCACTGCACTGCAGCAAGTCCATTCTTGCTTTTAGTTAATCATGTTACATTCACTATAATTCATGTCCAAATCGCGAAAAATACCGTTCTTCTTTTCATAATAAAATGTTAAGCAGCTGTGAGCTTACACAGTGCAAACCATGTGTGCAGCAGTTGTGGACAAAATTCCTTCGCTCATGTATTGAGAACCATTTGATATTTTGAGTTGTAATTTTGAGTGCTGTATCAGCTACTTGTCTGTTCATTGCCCCTTTAGCAATTCCAGAATGCCAAGATAATGTACTTCAATATTCCATGTTCTCGAAATAGCGCATTTTTGTAGCAAATTACAAATGGAATTAAATTTATCCTAGAATAAATGTTGGAGTTGCTTTACATGTAGGTACAGTGTTGCCAGAAGGTTTGACACCTTATAATTCTTATAAAATGCTGCCCTTGCCTGAAATTATTATAGAAGCTAACAATGGTTTTATCTGTTGATTAACAATAGGAAATGCTAATTTTTAGTGCAATTTTAGTAGCACCTATTTATATGATGACTTTATAAGTTTTTCAAATAAAATAAAAAATCTTACATTTTCAGTATTAAAGTTGAAAATGAATGGGTAACTAATTGGTGCACGATTCTCAACTGTTGCTGGAAGATGTAGGATATATTACTCTTTAAAATAGTAAAGATCAAATATTTGTAAAAAAAATTTTCTTCGTGAATGTCCTAGCAGTTTCTAAGGTTTGAAGATTAAAAAAAAAAAATTAGAAAATTTTATTATTGGTTGGTTCATCTGTAACTGTTAAATGGAACTGCGTTCCTTGGGATCATGGTGGTAGTGGAGAGTAGCTGTGCAAACCTCATAGCTATAACTGCTTCCATTCAACAGTTACAGACGAACTGATCAATAACAAAATTTCCCCATTTTTTTTTAACTTCAAACCTTAGAAACTGCTAGGATGTTCACATAGAAAATTTTATACAAATATTTGATCTTTACAAATTTAAAGAGTAATATATCGTACATCATCCAGCAACACTTGAGAATCGTGCACGAATTAGTTACTCATTCATTTTCAACTTTAATATTGAAAATGTGTGTGTGTATCTAATGCTCTGGATTTGACAATGAAGTCATCATCCTTCTTGCTTCCCAATATTTTGATGGAAGGTCCACAATGGACAGTACAACCGCCAACTCTTAAAAATATGATGTCCTTCAAGAAAATGGTTAAAATCAGCTCATAAAAAATATTGAAAATGTGTGATTTTTTATTTTGTTTGAAAAACTAATAAATTCTCTATAAGGACTAACAGCCATCATATAAATACTGAAATAAATTGCACTTAAAAATTAGTCTTTCCTATTATTAATCAACAGTTAAAAACATAGTTTCTCTAATAATTTAAGACCAAGGAGTGTTTTATAAGAATTATAAGGTGTCCCTAAACTTAATGGCAACATTGTATTTGCGTTAAGAAACAAACCTAACGTCATCACAGTGGTAGTTCAGGAGCTAGTCATTGAATTTAATTTACCGATAGTAACACTAATTGCTAGACATTGTGTTTACAGTATATGCACTGAAAACTAAGATTGCCACTGAGAGGACATGGTGTCCATTGGGAGGGTTTCTAGGCCCGATTCACAAGTCTCCAAAATTTAACAATAGGTAAAATGAGTCACACAGACTGCAGCATGCATGTTGTAAATTGCGCATTGACATGCAAGATGATTACACCATTAACAAAATATTCTCAGCACTTTGTTTTATTACAGTTACCAACCTTATCCACTACTTACCCATAAGCGCGTGGTTTACAAGATGCATGCTTCAGTCCACGTTACTCATTTACCTATTATTAAATTTCAGAGACTTGTGACTCAAGCATAGAAACCCTCTCAAAGGATATATCGCATTCACTCTAGTGTACTTGGTGGCACTTCTAGATTTTAGTGCATATAAATCCGGTGTCTACTAATTGCGCATTTATTTGCTAGAGAGATTTGTTAAATTATAATCTGAACATTAAAATGTTACCTGAAATTAACAGAGATTACTTTCTTGTTTTAAAATTTGGTTAGAAATAATACATTTCATGGATAATGTTGAAAATAGTGGCACATAAAATCTCTTTCCGTTGCAGACCTGCACCCAAAGATGAAGACGAGATGATGATAGCAATATTTGAGTGTATTGACAGACTTTTCAGAATTGTGAGACCTCGAAAATTGCTGTACATGGCTATCGATGGTGTTGTAAGTAGTTTGTATTTATTATGTACATAATATGTCTGCGTATGTATCTTATTTCAACGCTTAAACTTTATCGATCTCTGTATTCTTGCTCTTATAACATATATAAATGAACAACATGCAAGTAGATGTGGTAATTGGACTTGCTGCTACTCTGTGCTGCAATAAGAAGTGGAAAAGAAGATTTAAATGTAGTAGGAATTGTTGGAAAGGAAAAACATCCCCACATTAACTTAATGAATGATTTACGAGGCGCGTCCATAAAGTAACTTTCCCACTCGTCCCACAGCTAGCAAACCATATGTTGCGCGAAGCGACTGCATGTACGTGATAGAGTGATCAGCGAATAGGGATTGTAAAGAATGGACACTCCGCGTCAGTACCTTTGATGTAGCCGGACTGATTTCAATGACCTTCAAGCCAGCTAGAGCGTGAGATTCTGCTTTCTCCCTAGAGTTGGTGCTGACATCACACCAGCTAGCAGTCGACACAGCGGAAATATAACACATAATTAATACATCTCAAAATAAATTTGATCCATAAAATAATAAATGCGTCATTAACTGTAATGTCTAGACTCTAGAGTTCCTTTATAATGAGAGTTGAGACGTTGACCCCCAACAACAATTAAAATATGTAATGATTTGATAGCAGTGAAAATGGAAAAACAAAACTCTTATGAGAAGTAAAACCATATACCTATATTATATTATATACAAATATTAAACGAATTTGATACATAATTTTATAATATAATTTATTATATCTGAAATATAAAAAAATATTATTACTACTAGTTTTTCATTGAGAAATAAGGAAAAGCTGTTAACTTGAATTTATTTGAAGCAAAGCGTTACTGGATTATGCAATAAGGTAGGCGATGTTTGGTTCCTGTGTCTCAACTCTATACTCAATTATTATCTTAGCGTATGCTCGATTACACTAACCTCTAGCGCTTGAAAGTGGAACTAAATGCTGGTGCACAGAGAAACAAAACACAGGAAAATTCGCTCAGTGTCCATTCTTTATAATCCCTATTCACTGGAGTTACGTCCTGGCATGGCGCATGCGCTAGCAGAACTTCCCGAGTGCTTCGTTGCATTGGTTGAAGATGGACGCTCCTATTCTAGCTCCCGCCGCGTGTGAAGTGCGATCAGTGATAAAGTTTTTGAATGCACAGGGCATAGCACTGATTGAAATTTATCATCAGCTGTGCTAGGACTATGGGCCTAACATCATGAGTAAGCAGATGGTGCGTTGCTCCACAAGGTCGTCTGTGATGATGGTTGGCCTCCCACTGCGCTCCTAATCATGCACATTTTGGCATCCTGCTGAAAATTGTCTACAGCAGCAATGCACCATCTGCTTGCTCATGACGTTAGGCCCATAGATCTGGCACAGCTGACGATAAATTTCAATCGGCGCTATGCCCTATACATTCAAATATTTTATCACTGATCGCACTTCACATGTGGTGGGAGCTGGAATAGGAGCATCCATCTTCAACCAATGCAATGAAGCTACTGAGAGCACTCGGGAAATTCCGCCAGCGCATGCGCCATGCCAGAATATTACTCTGTCACATACATGCAGTCGCTTTGCGCAACATATGGCTTGCTAGCTGTGGGACGAGTGGGAAAATTACTTTATGGACGCGCCTCGTAGAATTTGAACATAATGACTGGAATAATTATTGCAGTATCCTTTGCTTTTAATTTTCCCATAACTATGGAAATGATTTATACATTTCTATAAATTCTAATAAAAATGTGTGAGAATAGTTCCTGAAATCTGTATTCTCATGACTTGCCACCATTTCGCTACAGAGAAATGCTTAAAACGAAACAATGACGAAATATCGATGACATGCTTGCAGTATCTTTTGTTTCTATGTTAACTTTTTGTTCTACGAAATTTGGGAGTGCTCCAGTCGGAAAAATTCAAACATTTGCTCAACTGTGGAGACTTACCTCCAGGACGAAAGTCTTAATACTTTTCGCCATACACGAGGGTATTTGCCTGTGAATTTAGGTTTGTACAGACTTACTTCCAGGCAGGGGCGATTTCTGAGGACATGCTATGCTTGCTGCGCAAGCCCAATATTTTCGTAGAATGTGTATTTCTCAAAATGGGATTACGTACATTAAAATTTATTTTGATTTTTGGAATACTGTATAGGCGTAATACCATCCGCAGGTTGCACACCGCAAGTATCGCAATGTTTGCTCGTTTCTCGGAGCTACAGGAAAGACGTAGAAATAGCGAGAATATGATGCGTGCGCAAGTGCCTTCCTCGTTAGTCCGTCCTAGGCGCACATACTTCTGTTATGTGTTGTTTGAAGCTCTGGTCCGAGAGCTACACCAACGACTATTTAACGTTACACAGAGCAGTATTGACAGCGGGAATGTGCTGTGATTTGCGAGTGCAATGTAATTATATGAGTGGAATGCATGTATTATTAATTCTTAAACATTAATTTGAAGTATTGCAATGAGTTTGGAATTGTGTGTTATTGAAACCTTATTATTAAATCCATTTTCCCGAAGGACTATTCAACAGAAGACAGACATTATAGAGAATATGTGTGCTCGTTCAGTGCAGCTCAATACAACAATATGCATTGGTTGGCAGGGTCGAAAAAACTAAATAAACTGTTTTGTTGGCCATGTTTGTTATATTATATCGAACCTCTACATCTGATAAGCGAATATGATCCATGACTCATAATGATTTCATAATTATAAAATAAATTATTTATGTGGGTCTGATTATTTTTATTAATTATGAATTATTATATCCCCTATGAATAAAAGAGCAAGCCTAACTTTCGTGACTAGCATTCGCCCCTGCTTCCAGGTATGTCTTTGTATGTATGAGTTCCTTAACACTCTTTCATGGTAACCACTTTCCAGGAGACCTTAATGTAAATCATTACTTTCTTTGTCAGATTATAATCATTGTGCTGTAATGGTGAGTAACATCTGCTATTGATTCATGCTCCAAGGCTTTACAAGGTTTGAATCCCACTTAAAAGATTTTCTAGTTGGCTTCTTCTAAGGCAGTGATGGGGAAACAGCCTCTCTCAAAGGCTTAGCTTCTTCCGCTACCTTAGTTATTGTTGTATGTAGGTAGTCATGCTGACTGTTCTGTTTACAGTACGAGTTTCCCATCCCTGTTATAAGGTTTTCACCATTTGTGAGGCATATGTCAGGTAGTGCTATGATGATTCCTCGGACTCATCTCGCCAAAATATAATCTCGCTATCACCAATTTCACTGACACTATATAATTGCATAGTTGATAAAGCATCATTAAATAACCGTTTACAAATATGCAATTGGAAGTGATATTAATTAAAATCATAAATAAGTTGTTAATTTGTCAGTATATGTGCATGTTCTCTTGTAACACTGATCCTTTCAATATTTTCTTGATAAAATATTACATTTTCACTGTGACATATGAGGCTATCAAATGCAAAACTCGCCTTATCCAGGTAAAGTGATTTGTCAGAAAACAGGAAAAATCGTTATGGATATGGACAGTTTTGCATTTGATAGTAGTTTTCTGAGTTCTATGGAAGAGGAATTAGACAAGATTTGCATAAACCGACTATATCAGTAGATAGAGAGCTGCAAGAAGTACAACATCCCAAATGTAACTCATTTTTGTTAAATTTTGGATAAGGCGAGTTTTGTACTTGATAGCCTCATATATGTCACCAAAAGTAGCAGTAAGGCGAGTTTTGTACTTGATAGCCTCATATATGTCACCAAAAGTAGCAGCTTAATGGAATATTAATTATTTTTCAGGCACCTCGGGCAAAGATGAACCAGCAACGTTCCCGCCGATTTCGAGCATCTAAGGAGACAGTTGAAAAAATTCAAGAGATTTCAAGAATTCGTTCAGAATTGGCAGCAAAGGGATGTCATTTGCCACCAGAAAAACCAAAAGAAAGCCACTTTGACAGCAATTGTATTACTCCTGTAAGTTTCAGACTTATAATAATAATTATAAAAGTACTAAAGATGGTGGAGGTTAGGGTAGGTATAAGCATTTTCAGTCTGAATGGGCTATTGTGCTCATCTCTTCAACATCTAAAGGATTCTGAAATCGTAATGAGTTTTAGAAGTTTACTTACTGTATATTCCCTTTCATTGTTATTTAACTTAAATTTGTGATATAAAGCAGCTTGTATCTTCTTAGGTGTAATGAATTATATTTATAGTTGCATGTAAGTTTTTTCTCTTCAAGTCCAGAAATTCTACATTTGGGATTTTCTTCACAAGGTCTTATTTTGTTTATCACCTTTACTTCTTAACTTTGCTCTAGAATAGGCCTGTGCCATTAGAGAAGTCCTGGAAAACAGAGTGGGTTTGGAATTAAAGGGATTACATTAGCTACTTGTTTATGTGGATGACGTGAATATGTTAGGAGAAAATCCACAAACTATTAGGGCAAACACGGGAATTTTACTTGAAGTAAGCAATGAGATAGATTTGGAAGTAAGTTCCGAAAAGACTGAGTGTATATGATTATGTCTCATGATCAGAACGTAATACGAAATGGAAATATAAAAATTTATAAATTTATCCTTTAAAACGTGTAAAAATAGAAATATCTTGAAGGAACAGTAACAAAATATAAATGATATTCGAGAGGAAATTAAACGCAGAATAAATATGGGAAATGTGTGTTATTATTCGGTTGAGAAGCTTTTGTCATCTATTCTGCTTTAAAAAAAAAAACTGAAAGTTGGAATTTATAAAACGGTTATATTATCAGTTCTGTATAGTTGTGAAACTTGGACTCTCACTTTGAGAGAGGAACAGAGGTTAAGGGTGTTTGAGAATAAGGTGCTTAGGAAGATATGTGGCTGATAGGGATGAAGTTACAGGAGAATGGAGAAAGTTATACAGTACAGAACTGCACGCACTGTATTCTTCACCTAACATAATTAGGAACATTAAATCCAGACGTTTGAGATGGGCAGGGCATATAGGTGTATGGGTGAATCCAGAAATGCATATAGAGTGTCAGTTGGGAGGCGGGAGGGAGGATGATATTAAAATTAATTTGAGATAGCGCGATATGATGGTAGGGACTGGACTAATCTTGCTCAGGATAGGGACCAATGGTGGACTTATGTGAGGACAGCAATGAACCTCCGGGTTCTCTAAAAGCCATTTGTAAGTAAGTCTTATTTTGTTCCTATTCTTGTACGTTACACTGACAGTGTTTTTGAGCCAGTAGTTGCTACTACTTCGAAATGTTTCAGTAGCTATGTTACAAACTTCTAGTGATGGTAGAGCGTGTCAGAAGTAACAATTTTTGTCATGAGGAACCTATTTCTGAGGTAGTGAGTACAGTTTAGAGGCTAGAATGCCATGTAATAATATATAATAATTATAATTGCCAGAACAGAGAGAATATCATCGAAATGATAGCCCTCCAAATCTTGGATTTAAAATATCGGCATCCTAATCAATTCAAATGAACAAAAAAAGAAAATGTAAATTAATGTTAAAAAAATACATAATGAAATTTCAAAAAAGAATATTCTGCAAGAAGATTTGGTAGCTATCAAAACGATAAAAATTTATTGAAAATAAATAATATACATTGAATATTATAAAGATGAATAGAGATGGTGATTGATGATGTTCAATGAAAATTTTAAAATGGTTGATGCAATTGTTTGAAGATCTTATCAGGAATCTTTAATTTTCTGAGGATCTTCAGTGTAAATTTGGGAATTGTTCTTCACGCACCAAACATAAGTCCAATGACATTCCAATCTTGAATATTATATTTATGACTGAGATCATCACAGCATGGAAGGTAAATAGCGTGTTTTTTTCATGTACCTGCTTTGGTTGATCCTCATTAATTTCGAACCTTACAGTGGGGTCAAGAATGAGACCAGTTTTTTTTTGTCTCGGTTAATTATTATGATGTCAGCACGCCGTGTAGATTCTTCCGTAGAAAGACATTGAACTTCCTCATATACTTCGTATTCACCATGTTCCCTTTGAACTTCCACATATACTTCGTATTCACCATGTTCCCTTAATATGTTAGCAGTTATTGAGTGGACTGTGTTATATTTGTCAATTAGCAGTAATTCGCCCTGAGGGCAGAAACCTAGCACGTGGGGTAATGTTTCATGCTCATTGCATCTCCTGCAATGGGTATTGCTAAGGCTTCTACTGGGTTACAACAGTTCCAACAGACCACGGCCTTTTAGCCTGAATAACACCAATCTCAATCCACCAGTCCCAATCTGTTTTCAAATTACTCTGTAACTAATATTGGAAATAATGTCAATTCTTAATTTTATTTGATCTCCATAGGGAACCCCTTTCATGGCTCGGCTGTCTGCTTGTTTGCATTATTATGTTCATGATCGAATGAACAATGATCCAGCATGGAAAGGAATAAAAGTGATCTTGTCAGATGCTAATGTGCCTGGAGAAGGAGAACACAAGATCATGGACTATATTCGAAGGCAGAGAGGTAAGTAAAAAGGAGCTGGAAAAGAAATGATGACAATACTGATATATTTATTTACATTAATTATGTTTTGCATTGTCTTATAATCCACAAGAGCTGAGTTCTAATTTTTGTGGATTAAATGTGTACAGTAATGGCGTTGCTTGTTTAATGGCAGCAGACAAATGTTCATAATGAACATTCTTGTCAGTCGTCATCATCATCACTCAGGATTTTGTCAGAAATATTATCCTTACAGTTTAGACCTTGTCCCATCAGATTACTACCTCTTTGCACATCTAAATGTAACCATCTACAAGAATTCCTCTCATTTGATGCATAGAATATTCCCTCTAACGATTTCTTATAGTTGTAATCCTGGAAAAGTTGGTGCAGTGTAATAATTTCCAGTCATGATTACAATTATGGAGAATTGGTGGAAGGATGGGAAGGAAAGCGAGATTGAGTCTGAGGAAGCCTACGTCAACACATTGTGTTGCCACAAATTTCACTTGAACTCGCTAAAATTAGAACTCATATTCCTAGATTGGAAAACTGATGTTCCAGTCATTTGGCTATTGCACGTCATTAGCATAATACAGTACTTCGTATAGATTGTCACACTTTGAAGTTTGATTAAATAACTTCTCTATAATTTATGTATTCATATTAAGTTTGCTTTTTTTTTTCAGCACAACCTGACCATGATCCAAACACTCAGCATTGCCTTTGTGGTGCAGACGCTGATTTGATCATGTTAGGACTTGCAACACATGAACCCAATTTTACCATTATTCGAGAAGAATTCAAACCAAACAAACCAAAACCATGTGACATATGTGGGCAAATGGGTAAGTATTATAATGAATAAGATAATTAATTTTTATAAATCCATTTTTTAGCCATACATAAGATATTTCTAAAATATAAGTACTAATTTCAAATTAATTGAATGGCTATTATGGAAATACTTGGTATACAGTGAAACATCTATTATTCTCCTTGTTTAATCTTCTCAGATTCATCATTCAGTTGGTATTGCTTTAGAAAAATTTCCATAACATTATACAATGTTAAATTATATCACATCCAGAGATGCCAACCTATCAAATAGATCATCAGTAATCACATAGTGCTCATGTGCATGCCTCCCCTTCTGGAAAAGTCAAATGTAAAACATATTGGGCTGTGTATTATTATTATAATTATTATTATTATTATTATTATTATTATTATTATAATTATAATTATTATCATCATCATCATCATCATCATCACCACCATCACCATCACCACAAAATATTACGCTGACAGCAGAAGTAACCGCCATGATCTCAGGCCATGGAAAAACCAAGGCATACCTGCACCGTTTCGGGATCAAAGACGACTCAACGTGTTCATGCCTTCAAGATGCACAAACAGTAGATCACCTGATATACTCGTGTGTCAAGTTGAATAAACAAAGGGATATTCTGAAGCAGGGAATATATAGAAATCAAGATAGATGGCCAGTGTCACATGAGAAACTATTGTTAAAACACTATAAGGGATTCAGAAACTTTGTTCAATCAATAGATTTCACATCACTGTAAATATTGTAAATAGTGAAAAAAACTACTCTACTTAAAATTAGTATTAGTATTAGTATTCAGTAGTAGTAGTAGTTAGATATTATGTTAAAATAATTATAAGCAATTCACCACCTTTATTAAGTCAATAGACTTCATGGCAGTGTATTATATTGTAAATAGTGAAAGCAGTACTCCAGTTAAAATAGTATTAGTATTAATAATTTTAAATAATTCATAAACTGTATTCAGTCAGCTGACTTTACATCCTTGTAAATATTGTAAATAGTTTACTATTAGTTTTTGTTTTAAGTTCCGACAGAATGTAAAAACAGTGTAGCAACAAATGTGTGTAGTATTACATTACTGCAATGGAGCATACTGAATGAAAAGGGGATTCATATAAAAAAAAAATCATCATCATCATCATCATAAGTTACCTGTCACTTCTACACAAAAAAGAGCTTTGTGGCATGTTCTACATCTATGTAGAAGGAGCTTTTCTACAAATTTATTCTTCATACTCTTCCTTAAGATGTCATCTAGATCTTCTAGATCAAAAGTGATTGCAGTATTGATGTGTTTAATGTAGGCTTTTTCTTACAACATTGAAAACTTTCCACGTGAGAGTTACTATGAGGCACACTTAGTACTGCAATCACAACTTTACTTTATGATTTATACTTTACTTATCCAGTTTCATGTAACACAACTTTTGGCCCAATTTTAATCTATTCTAGGTACATTCATAATGTACAGTATTCAGAAAAAGTATAGCATTGGTAAGCTGTAGATTTCTCTTTGGGCCTGTCATGTTCAACTTCATTAGCCAGATTTATGAAACTTTGAATGAAATATTCTAGAGGTGAATATGAAACATTTTTCTGTGAGAAATATCTGCGACTCTTGTATGCTTAAGAATTTCAGTCTCAGTTAGAATTTTTCAGTGTTACATGAAACTGGATAAGTAAAGTATAAATCATAAAGTAAAGTTGTGATTGCAGTACTAAGTGTGCCTCATAGTAACTCTCATGTGGAAAGTTTTAAAAGTGCCTTGTCAGTATATTTACATATACCATAGAATGCAGTAACTTATAAAGGCTTCGTGAGTTTGTATTTCATTCAATGGCTATGATGCAGCCAAGACATGGTACAAAACTACATTGTTTTTTTAATCAATGCATGCTATAAGTGAATAATAAAAATGTCAGTAGGTAGTAAACACATACCATAAAAGAAAAGGTCGTAACTATAATTAATATTCTTTTTAATGATAAAAGACTAGGTTAGGTCTTGTTCCGATAAAAAAATATCTGTAAGTGTTGCAGGGCAATTGTTGCTTTTTAACAGAAGCAAATACAATGTCTATTGACATAAGTGAAATCGATATAAAAAAGCAGTTGAGGTTTTTTATAATGTCAGTCTATGTTCAACACAATGTGTACATTATCAGGCACTGACATAATTGTGAGAGATTTCTGTTGAAGAGAGATATTTGCATTAATAATAATTTCTTACTGTTTCTCTTGTCTATAAAAATTGAGCTGCGTAGATGAATACTGATAACACAATTGTTTCACTAGATAAAAATGTCTATATAATACAGTACATACTAAATATCTTCATTGATTTTTTTTCCTTAAGATTTACATATTTGCATGAAGGGAATAAAAAACTGTATGTTAATGTTATTGTCTTCTGATTATTTACAGGTCATGAAATGAAAGACTGCATTGGAATTGAAAGGGAGTTGTGTGGTGCAAATGACGAAGTGCAACCTGCTTTTTCTGCTGAAGTAGAGTTCATATTTGTCCGTCTGAATATTCTTCGGGAGTACCTAGAGAGAGAACTGGAGATGCCCAATCTCCCATTTAAATATGATTTCGAACGGGCTGTAGATGACTGGGTTTTCATGTGTTTCTTTGTTGGAAACGATTTTCTGCCTCATCTTCCATCCTTAGAAATCAGAGAAGGGGCCATTGATAGACTTGTAAATCTGTACAAGAAAACTGTGTATAAAACTGGGGTAAGTGAAATAAGTAGTGAAGGACAGAATCAAATAATTTTAAGAATCAAATAATCTGTTCTCGAAGTATATTAAGAATCAAAACATTTATTCGAATAAAAGTTTTCGAATACTTTCATCATTTTGATTACTCAACTTGGTTATTATTAAGTATGATGAAGGATGGATAGAACAGAGAAAAAATTCTCTCCGACACCGGGACTCGAACCCAGGTTTTCAGCTCTACGTTCTGATGCTTTATCCACTAAACCACACCGAACTCCACTTCCGATGCCTGATCGAATCCCCTCAGTTTCAGTAGGCCACCAAAGAAAAAGCTGAGGGTAGGGTAGGGTAGGGTAGTATCATTAAACCATACTGAATTCCAGTTCCGATGCCTGATCGAATCCCCTCAGTTTCAGTAGGCCACCAAAGAAAAAGCTGAGAGTAGGGTAGGGTAGGGTAGTATCATTAAACCACACCGAACTCCAGTTCCGATGTCTGATCGAATCCCCTCAGTTTCAGTAGGCCACCAAAGAAAAAGCTGAGGGTAGGGTAGGGTAGTATCATTAAACCACACCGAATTCCAGTTCCAATGCCTGATCGAATCCCCTCAGTTTCAGTAGGCCACCAAAGAAAAAGCTGAGGGTAGGGTAGGGTAGTATCATTAAACCACATCGAATTCCAGTTCCGATGTCTAATCGAATCCCCTCAGTTTCAGTAGGCCACCAAAGAAAAAGCTGAGGGTAGGGTAGGGTAGGGTAGTATCATTAAACCACACCGAATTCCAGTTCCGATGTCTAATCGAATCCCCTCAGTTTCAGTAGGCCACCAAAGAAAAAGCTGAGGGTAGGGTAGGGTAGTATCATTAAACCACACCGAATTCCAGTTCCGATGCCTGATCGAATCCCCTCAGTTTCAGTAGGCCACCAAAGAAAAAGCTGAGGGTAGGGTAGGGTAGTATCATTAAACCACACTGAATTCCAGTTCTGATGCCTGATCGAATCCCCTCAGTTTCAATAGACAACCAAAGAAAAAGCTGAGGGTAGGGTAGGCTAGGGTAGGGTAATTACCCCTGTAAGATGAGGTCTATATAAGAAATCAAGCCAACTGACAAATCTTAGCAACAAAAATTACCAATTGAGATCCTATAGTGCATTAACAAAAACCAAGATTGTTTGAGTCATGTTATGTTTTCTGATAATGCAACTTTATATTTATCTGGGAAAGTTGACAGTCACTCTGAAAGTTACTCTGTTTTCTCAAAGAATTAATTTATCTTGCTGGATGAATTTAAACTACTGGTCAAAATAATTTATATATTGATTAACAATTTGTATTGTGGTGTTTACGAGTACTGTAGGTATCAGAGAGGTGCCTGCTCTTGAGTCATGAAAAGTCATTATCTGAATAACTGAATTTTATTTCCATAGGGTTTCTTGACTGACAGTGGCAATGTGAACCTTGATCGTGTCCAGCTAATCATGGCAGACTTAGGTGATGTGGAAGATGAAATTTTCAAGAAGAGACAACAGAATGAAATTGCATTCAAGGAAAGGGAGAAAGCCAAAAAGAGACGCACAAAGATGTTAAATCAGTGGCAACCAGCCTGGGTACCAAAGGGACAGTTTTCTCCCCAAGTAAGTAATTGTTATTAAGTGAGAGTAAACAGTTCAGTTACCGAATTACCACTTTTTGTTACCAAAATACATATTTTAACTTCGAGAGAAATATCAGTTCCTATATATTGCATTTCAAATGTTTCCGGTATGAAGGCATAACAAGTGAAATTTAAAGTTGTTTATTCTGGAAAACTTGAAAACAAATGTCCTTTATTCAAAATAAACAACATCATGGTCAATACATTTCTCCCAACAATGTGGTAGGTGGTTAGTTGTACACTTGTGTGGTTCTAATCATTTTACTTTATACCGTAAAGGTGAAACATAACCATTTTTCCTTCTATTAGCACTTATGCTAGTGGATTATAGTGATCTTCTGGTGTCAGGTTGAATTTTCTTTTGCCAACTTTGTTTCTAATTTCGGTATTGACAAATACTACAACTGGCAGTTACTTTCTAACCATTATGTTGTTCTTTCTAACTGTTATTTTGATAGCATCGTTTACCTCCAAAGAAGCTACCAACATTCATGAAACGAAAGTTACTAGTGAGTGATATTTGAAATTTGAGCATGATTAAAAATTAGTAGTATTAATAAATAGTCGATTTACAAGCAAAACACATTAAGTAAAAAATATTACTTCTGAGAAAAAGGCGTATATAATGTACTTAATGTATGTGTATAAACTTATAATTGCAAAATTAAATACACATAAAGAAAAACAACTTACTAAAAATAATATTTTGAGTAACAGTTTAACAAAACTGTATACTGTAAGCTTTCAAAACGCCTTTTTCTCAGAGGTAATATTCTTTACTAAATGTGTTTTGCTTGTAAGCCAATGAAAAAAATACAATAATGATTAGTAAAGATACAGTATACATTTTAAAGTGGTATTGGGTTTTTGGAGTTCGTGCTAATTGTTTCATGTGCTCAAACAAAATAGATTTTTAGGTTAGGTGTCATGAATCATAAATTGTTTAGTCAAATTGCCAAACAAAATACATTTTGCTGTCAGATCAATAAATAATAATAATAATTATTATTTCATTACATAACATTATAATTCTACCTGCTCTTGTGATATCTGCTTACAGTTGGCAACTTTGAAAAGAGGCCATGTCGGCTTTTTAGGAACTAATCTAACCCCACTACAGTTCATTTTACTCATTAATGCGTACCCTGCTGCTTGGCAGCAGTTGTCTCTTAACTAGGGGCTTTTTTTAAGTATAGTTTTCTCATAGCCTTTAGGCCAGAAAGTAAATCCTGTGCAAAATCCAAGGCAAGAGGCATATCTCATGCGGAAGGAAGGAATGCATCATAGCAGTCGAGTGGAGCAACAACTGATGGGGAACAATCCTAGTCAAGCCTTAAGCTCAATGCTGAGACCAGAGGTAAGTACCATGAATGCACCACTTTTCTAAGTAAACAACGTGGATGAAAAAATACATGTTTTTATGGTCTATTCAGTTGAACACAATTATATCAATATGGAAACTGATTGCAAAACCTTTCACACTCTACAACTAATAAAAGCAACTACAAATAAAAAATCTACAGTGGACGCTATTTCCTAGCACACCATTTACATCAAATCAAAATATTTTGCTAAGAGTCTGTCCATCCATAAACCACAAAAGAAGTAAATTAAAATAATCAGTACCAGTTGCAGAAAACACAGCTCTGCAGTATATATTGAGTACACTCCAACTACTAGCAACAGTCATCTATAATGAACACCGATCAAAATACCCCTCATTTATCATGAAAAACAAGAACTAAACAGACTACAGTGGACTGTAGTGGACTTTATGTTGTCAACAAACAGCTGGATACATTAAGAAGATTAATTGATTGATTGATTTTGCTAAGGGTAGAACATACTATTATTAGTTTTAAAATTTTAAGATAGTGTTTTTTTTAATTGGTTTATTTTACAATGTTTTATCAACTGTGATGGTTATCTAGGATCTGAGTGAAATGAAGGTGATAATGCCAGTAAAATGAGACCATGGTCCAGCGCCGAAAGTTATCCAGCATTTGCTCATAATGGGTTGAGGAAAAACCTTAGGGAAAAAACCTCAACCAGGTAACTTGTCTGAACCAGGATTTGAACCCGGGCCCGCTTGTTTCAAGGTCAGACATGCTGTTACTCCACAGTGGTGAACTAATTTATGTTAATTCACAATTTTGAAGTAGAGAGATCGTATCTGCAGCTGTTGGTTTGTTTAGTTGATTATTTAACAACACTGTATCAACTACTAAGTTATTATTTAGCTTTGATGATATTGATGATAGCGAGATGGTATTTGGCGAAATGAGGCCGAGGATTCGCCATAGATCACCTGACATTCGCCTTATGGTTAGGGAAAACCTTGGAAAAAATCCAACCAAATAATCAGCCCAAATGGGAATCAAACCCGCACCCGAGTTTAACTCTGGATCAGCAGACAAGTGCCTTAGCCGACTGAGCTATGCTGGTGGCTGCCACTGTTGTGAAGACTAATCTGTATATGGTTTGAAGAAAGGGATCCATATTCTTTTTTTTAATTCTACTTTTTGTTAAACTTGTAATTAATAAAGAGCTCTTTAGAATTCTTATTGTGTATGTTCAGTTGAGCAGTATCCATGAAAATATTTAGAGCTGACATCAACATCTGAGGCTTCAAGATAAAACATGATGATGGTAATGAAAATGATACATTGTTTCCATGAATCCATTTAATTCTACAACTTTTATCTCAATAATACTATTAACTTAAAGTTTCTAAACCTGTCGAGTGACAATCCATTATGCATTTACAACTTTATCAAATTTTCTTATATGAATATCCTTGAAAAAATTAAATATTTGTTTTCTAGAATGAGGGACGTGGAGAGAAAAGAAAGTCAGACCAGATGGATAAAGATTCTGATGAAGAAGAAGAGACTCATGACGAAGTTCGATTATGGGAAGATGGCTTCAAAGACAGATACTACGAATCTAAGTTTGATGTTGCTCCAGACAACATTGAATTTAGACACAGAGTTGCATTTCAGTATGTTCGAGGCCTCTGTTGGGTGCTGAGATACTATTACCAGGTAAGACTTTAATCCACTCATATTGATTTCTCTAAGACGTATGTGCAGTTACAGTGATGTTCTGGGGCATAATTTTTTTTTCTGAACTGTACAGTGAATAAAATTTGAGTGCAAAACTGAACTGTTTCACCATACAGAGAAACCCTGATAATACATGCCCATTTGTTATGCTATCCCGCATTATATGCTCTTTTCGTCCAGCCCCATGACATCCCTATATAAAACCATGTAAGATCTACCACTTAATATGCTCATCATCCCGTTTAATACACTCTTTCATCTGCTGAAAATTCTAAAATATTGTACTTTAAAGGATACTGAGAAAATTTTCCTGGACTTCTACATTTACTGCTAGTGCCCGCATATTCAAGGATTTGTAGGAGTCTGTTTGGTGAATACAATGGAATGGAATATGACCCTAGAGCACTTGCAAGACTACTGTATTTAGAGCCTGTCTTCCTTGTTGGTTTTAAATCGCATTGTCAGTGAAGACTTGAGAAGAAGAAGTGGAAGCGGTAGACATTCCAAATTCTTCTTGCAACAAAGCCCTTGCTGTGATTTGTAGATTCGTTAATGTTTCTAGTAGTCAAATTACTGATGTCACTTCCGATTTAATTCGTGTGGAAAATGCGGTTTATTTATAGAACTGGATCAAGTGCAAGACAGAAAACAATTTTGTACTTTTTAAATAAAGAGGCACTTTAATTGATAATACAGTGTATTTGTTCTGACATTTTCTGAAAGGAAAGAAAATACAATAACCTTTTATCTTGCATAATTACAGTATTTAATCATTAAATTTCTTGAACAGATGTTTATGCTGATTCATACCTTTGTGTTAAAATTTAAAAAATCCAAAAATGACCCACTCCTGTTTAATATGCTATTTTTATGTGGTCCCTTGAAGAGCATCTTACCGAGGTTTCACTCTATATGTATTAGTAAATGAGTGTATTGCCTTCTCGTTAACTTTCAGACAGTCATATTATACACAATAATAATTTATTTAAAGCCTAGTTTTACTGTTCTTTAAATTCGCCATATTTTTATAATCGGTTTTTATATAGTTAACAAACGAACAATTTTAAAGAATAAGTTTCTTACATTGGTCTCCTCTCCCTAGCTTTGTTCGTTATTACCTAATTCAGTGAATTGAGGTTAGATTTATGACAAGGCAGTAAAGATTTATCTTCTTCCTACATGGAGTAAGTTGCTGACCCTGTCTTGTGTTGTCCTCTATTCTCTAGTATAAGCAGTGGTCTTGAATGATGCTGACAACACAACCAGGAGAGCCCTACCACTTATGAATTTTTAATGTTTGTGAGAGTACTTTTGTACCTTAAGAACAGATGATATTGGTAATGATGATCTTATAATGATTCTTTCTCTTTTATACACTCTTTCAGTATCATCATTTTGAAAACAATGTAAATGCTGATCTGCCACAATTGTTTCATTCTTGCTCTTTAAATGACAGTGAACTTTATGTGAACTAAATTGGAAATGCTGTACATTGTGTTAGTACATGTACGATATGAAAATTTACTTACATACACATATATTATGTATTTTTAGCTTTGTAAATTTAGTTTTCATTGAATAATGAATAGGGATTTATAGTAGAATAAACTAAACTGTGCATGTAATTTCTACTGTTCTGTTAAGTTTGTTAGGTGCTTTACGCTCTCACATCAAAACAATTTTGTTCATGTGTAATCTCAAAAACTGCACAACCAGTATGTGTGTAATGCTGTATTTCAATTTGTTTTATGTGTAATAAATAATTAACCAAAATTCGGAAAATTTGTCATAAAAAAATTGAAGCTATTTTATTATTCTGTTTTCACAGGGTTGTGCCTCATGGAAGTGGTACTTTCCATACCATTATGCTCCCTTTGCATCAGATTTTATTAATATTGCTGAGTTGTCGACAGAGTTTGAGAGAGGAACAAAACCAGTGAGTATGAAACAAGCTGATCATGAGATCTAAGTAAAAGTGATTTTTTCTTTCAGAGTCCAGCACTTAGCATTATATGCAAATAGTTACTCTGCTTGCTGTTAGATACAAGATTCACTGATTTCATACCTATTAAAGACAGTAGATTTTTACAAAAGTTAATTCATGTTGTTTCTATTGTTAGTCAATATTAAATAAATTTCCTAATGTACATATGACCATTTTTTTCTATTCTTGTTGCAGTCCTTTATTTTATTACATTTATATGGACTGTAGGCACTCTTATTGTTATTAATGCAATTACTGTTTTGCATTTCAGTTCCGTCCATTGGAACAACTTATGGGTGTGTTTCCAGCTGCTAGCAGCTCACATGTTCCAGCACCATGGGCAACTCTCATGAGTGATCCAGTAAGTTCAGCATCTTCCAAACTTGAGCACAATTTGATTTCAAACTTTTAAGTAGAGTACGTAATTCAGTAAGAAAGCAAACAAACTTACACAAACTAATTCACATACTTTTCCACACCTGTAAAATAGTATGCTTTTTTGCAATAATATAATAATTTAATGGTTTCTCCAGTACATTATTTCATAGTATTTTCATGTTTAATGCATATTTCTTAGAATAGATAACTGTACATTAGAGATCACCACATAGGACCATTAGTAGTCACTGTCATACCATAATAACAGAGAATCATATCTTTCAATTTCCAAGGGAATTAAATTTCTCCTTGGAAATGGATGGTTCCAGAATATTGTGTACAAATTTTAGGAAACTGATGTAAAATTGATTCTGCAGTCCTTCTGCCAGAAAGAATTAATAATCTACAGTAAATATGAAGACTATCTTCACATTCACACATATATATCACGAAACCCTAAGAATGGAGCAACAGAGCATGACAGCATTCTAAGTTATCAAAGTTACTTCATACCATGTTCATCTTCCTCCAGTTTTGGTATTGAACTTTTGGCAATTGACACTGCTCTTCAGTATTTCCAAATTTCTGATAAATCTTTATATCCATGTTTACTGATGCTTGGGGACTATATTTAATATAATCAAATACATGGATTAAAAGGTTAAGGGAGTGAGATAGTAATGATGAAAGAGCTCTTTATAGGGCAAACGGTATTGAGCTCTATGAAAAAAAAAAAAAGGAAACTAGGAATTTTTGGAAATTTCTGTAGAATAACAGAAGAACTGTTACAATTGTAAGATTGTTTTGCTGTAGTAAAATTTTTATCTTAACAGTTTCTCTGGTTCTGCTCTTTCTGCTCCTCTTCTTCGTTCTCCATTTCTTTCACCTTTCTTTTAGCATTCAGATTACCATATAAAAATAGCTTTAAAATATACCGTATTTACTCATGTAATAGACACACATTTTTCCATAATTTTTAAATTAAAAATGTTGTTGTTTTCTAGTGCCAGGCGTTTGACAATAAAGTCATTTGACCTCTTGCACTCCAATATTTTTCAAAGATATTATCATGGCCAGCCACTAAAGCACAGATTTTTAGGTGTTCCGAATCCATTTCTTGGTTTGAGTTGCACAATGGGCAGTTAAGGGACAGATATATTCCAATTCTATGCAGGTGTTTGGCCAAACAATCGTGGCCTGTTGCCAATCTAAATGCAGCTACAGACGATTTTCGTGGTAAATCGGGAATTAACTGTGGATTTTGATGCAGAGAGTTCCATTTTTTCCCTTGAGATTGTGTTATCAAATTTTGTTTGTTGAAGTCTAAGTATGTAGATTTAATAAATCTTTTCACAGAGTAATACATAGATTTAGTAACAGGTCTGTAAGTAGCAGTGCTGCCCTTCTTTGCTAAAGCATCCGCATTCTCGTTTCCCAGGATTCCACAATGTGATGGTATCCATTGGAATACAATTCTTTTATTGAGTGATATTAATTGAGAGAGCATTTTAGTTATTTCTGCTGTTTGAGATGAAGGTGTGTAAATTAAAAATGTTCAGGGGAAAAACCTACAACTACCTGGCATCTCACGTGATAATTACAGCTGGTTTCGACGTCTTGCAGCATTCTCTGACAAAGAAATGTTCTTCTCCAAAGTGAAAGACCATTTTTTCTCATAAAATCCATTTGCTGCTTGCTTTAAATTCAGTGAACCTGATTGTCATACTTGTAATTTCACATGCTTTGTATTGCAACGTTTCATGTGGAACACCAACTACATTGTTATACAACTCAGTTACATATTCCACTAGTTCATGTTCAAATACTTGCCACTTTTCGGACCTCGAAATGCTTTTCTTGATTTGTTTGGGGTTTTCAAAAGTGCCTGTTTCTGTTTTCGCCAGTTATGCACAGTGTATCCAGAAACTGTAAACTCTCGACCGGCAGCCCTATTTTCGCGAACTTCTGCAAATTTAATTACTTTCAGACTGAAATTTGCGGAGTAACTTGTATATTTACACTTATTGGGATTCATTGTAAAGCAACACAATAATAACCACAGAACACTACAAGAGCAACATTGCAAGAAACAGCAATCGACATTAATACTGCTTATAGCATGTTGAAAGTTTTTAAACTACTTGTATTAAAAAGTACCAATCACAATCCATTTTTGCATTTTAAAAATAACCAGTTGTAATAAATAAAATTATCTCTTTGATTAAAAAATTTAAACATGAGAAGTACATCCAATATTATAATTGTATATTACCCACAAGTAGCAATTGAAAATGTAATGCATATTATGCGGGGATTCCCTCCTCCTACTCCCCTTATGGCTGTAGAAAATTGAGGTCCGTATATTATGTGATAACATCTATTACACGAGTAAATACAGTACAATTTATTTTAAAATATTTCCCTTGGACCATATCATGAAAAGTGTTAAGTATGCCATTATTTGGAAGTGTAGCTTTAAGATAAAAATATCATGGCCCAGTACATGATACAGCCCTGCCGATAATCTTGTTATATGTTGCTTCAATTTATTTCAGAACTCTCCTATCATTGATTTTTATCCGGAGGATTTTAAAATAGATCTGAATGGAAAGAAGTTTGCATGGCAAGGCGTAGCCCTTTTACCCTTTGTTGAAGAGAAGAGACTGTTCAAGGCATTAGAGCCTTACTACGACTCCTTGACAATACCAGAAAGTAAGTTGCAAAAGTAAACATTCTATTTTTAATGTATTAACATATATAAAAATTGTATGTGGATAAGTGAATGATAGCTATATGACTGGAGGTAATGCTGTCATTCAATATTGTAATGCTCTGCAACCAAATACATAAATTAAGTAAAGTTAGTAAGTTATGTTGTGAAGTTCAAATGAATGAATGCATATGATAGAAAATATAACATAACAATGATCTTATGCATTGCGAAATTTTAGGCTTCAATAAAGTGATTGTGTTCACAAGCAGACTTTCGAGTATCCCACTGTTTGCTAGAATTTAACATCTCCAATGTTTCGGAACTATATATAGATTCCATTTTCAGAGCATTATAGTAAGACTTGAGAGGTCACCTATATTATGTTGGGCCTAGTATGTCTAACTACTCTTACTGGACATGGAGTCAGTTTTAAAATTTAAAGATTTTAGTGTTATTCCCAGTTTGGCAGTGTTATTTTAAAATTATTTATAGGCCTGTGCAAGTTTTATAATTGTCGCTTAAGGGGTTAGGTACAGCTTACAGCAGAAAATTTTGGAAATATTCAACATTTTTTTTCCTCCATTACTGTATCTTGTACAATAATGAAAATTAGTATGTGTAAAACACTGTCCTTCTGTTATATAAAAAAAATATTTTTACGATTTAAAAAAAAAATTACATTTTTTTTTTTTTAAGTTCAGTTCACTGTGGAGTGATGAAGTGTTTCCCACATAACTCAAAAACTATCCAACATTCTGTGATGAAATTTCTTGTGTGTATTAATGCATGTCATATCTACAATATAATGCAAGAATACTTCTCTATCTTGTAGTTGAAAGAACATGAAAAGTTAACAACTTTTGAGTTATGAGGGAAATGCTTCATCACTGCACAGTGAACTGCACATTTTGAATTTTGAAAAAAAAAAAAATATATATATATATATATATATATATTAAATCGTAAAAATATTTTTTTTCATGTAGCAGAAGGACAGTGTTTTACACATACCAATTTTCATTATTGTACAAGATACAATATTGGAAGAAAAAAATGTTGAATATTTCCAAAAATTTTACTGCTATAAGCTGTACCTAACTCCATAAGATATTAAACATGATAAAAGTGCTATATGTAGCATTTTCAGCATAAATTTTCAGTTTGTTTTTGTGTATATTTTAATACACGCCCTGCCTTACTCCAGTATTCCCATTTGATGCTGTGTTCTGCTATAGCAGACTTATTCGATTTATATAATCTAATGTTCCTTGAATGTTCGTTCTGTGTGTTTAAGTATTGCAACCTGTTTGACCAGTGTACACCACCTCACATTCGCATGGAATTTGATATATTTTTGGAATTTTGAGTCCTAAAGTCTATTCAATACCATGAAAGAAATAAAGCAATTCCCTGAAACTCGTGAAACACAATATGAGACATAGAATTCTTGCTTGAAATAGCAAGGCATACTGGGTTTAAACAGAGTAGGCAAGTCTTCAAGTCGTGTTATTATATTGCCCTGAAGATATAATTAATATGCAGTTGCAGAGTTTTGGAAATCGGAATTTCCAGTACATAGTGGAGTATCCAAAAATCTGCTTCTGATTTTGTACCTCTTGTAATTCAATTTTTTGTTATTATTAGAGAAACGCAATGTACGAGGAGATGACAGGCTGTATGTAACAGTGAAGAATACCAGTTTCAACTTCATAAAGGGCTTGTATGAGAACAAAATAGGTTGGAATGATGAAGTGACCGTCAGCATCGATGGAATGCAAGGCACTGTTCTTCTGGCTGAAGACTGTGTCGTCCAGGGAGGGTGAGTATAAGAAATTTCTTATGGAACATCTGTGATTTACTATAATAAATTTTAGTCGTCCTCAGCATTCTAGAACTAGTCATTGGATCTGAAGTTTGTGTGTTCAAATCCTGCCGAAGGTGCTGAATTTTAAACCTTTAGTTTGTCTTCCTATTTTATATTGTATTATAATTATGATGAATATGATTATTATAATTGTAATTAAATCACTATATTTGACTATTCTAGACTTATCTGATGTATGAAGTACCACATAATAGATGAAATTTAATGATATACATAAATCCTGCACTTTATATTCTTTATTACAGGTCCCTTCATTCTCCAGTGTTAGGCCTCTCACTACTGACAGCTAATGCAGTATTCTGGTAAGTAATAAAAATACTTTTAATTTATATTATTTTTGAAAGAAGTTACATGTATTTCCCCTTTCCTTTGCTATATCAAGTCTTTCATGCAACCCCATAGACAGTAAATACTTTTCGATATGGTATGGAAAGCGTCATTCATATTCAGCGACGGCATGCAAGGAACTTCCATTGCATAAACCATAAACATGCACAATATAGGCGTATTCTGTAGTCGAAAATTTATAGGGCATCTTGAAAAACACAACTTAACACTTCCGATAACTGTACCTGTATAACTACTGACTGAACTGCTGTGAATTGATAAGCGATAGTGTGTTTGTGTTATGTGCTGGTTCTGTGTCATTACATCAGAAAAGGGCAGGCAATTGAACATTTGTAATGCCCCACCACCTGGTTTGTTTCTCTTATCTACATCACTCACAGTGTAGATTTCAATCTTACGTCATTCATTGCTATCGGTGACCTTGCCTCATGTTCTCACGTCAGCACCATATGGTAACGTCTGATTCACATTGGAGCAAGACGTTTTACCAAAAAAATGCATCTAGCTCCGCCATCGTTCAAAAACGGACCTATGTTCATATGAACTTTTTCACTGAAAATGGCCTAAGATATCGTATCCTAATTTTTTTATCTTTCCTCGTGAATCACCCTATATATCATAGTACAGTACACAAAATAAAACCTAAACATATGCAACTTTCTTTGAACAAACAATTTAAAACTCTCCTGAAATGTGAACAGGATATTTAGAGTTCTATTGTATCAGCTGCAAAGAGAATTAATGTCATAATTAACAAGTTCCCTTAGTTATATATATAATTTATTCTTTTGATTTAGTTAATTAGTTTAGTTACCATATTTATTCGCGTAATTTCCTCCTCAAGATTTTAGGACATACTTTTTCAGAATTTTATTTTCTTCACATTATGAAGCAGGCACATCTAAACACCTGCAGCACACTGTCTGGAGAGAAAGACCAAATTCAAAAGTACTGAAGAGCAAGGACGCTAATGGCTTCATTGTCAGATGCCAGACGTTCAACAACAACAACAACAATATTTTCCTCACGTAATTCTCCTCTTTACCTACTTATGGCTTTTAAGGAACTCGGAGGTTCATTGCCGTCCTCACATAAAAATGCCATCGACCCGTATCCTGAGCAAGATTAATCCAGTCCCTACCATCATACCTCACCACCCTCAAATCCATTTTTAATATCATCCTCCCATCTACGTCTCGGCCTCCCCAATGGTCTTATTCCCTCTGACCTCCCAACTAACACTCTATATGCATTTCTGGATTCGTCCATATGTGCTACATGCCCTGTCCATCTCAAACGTCTGGATTTAATGTACCTAATAATAATTATGCACTTCTGCATTGTGTAACTTTCTCCATTCTCCTGTAACTTCATCCCTTTTAGCCCAAAATATTTTCCTAAGCACCTTATTCTCAAACACGCGAAACCTCTGTTCCTCTCTCAAAGTGAGAGTCCAAGTTTCACAACCATACAGAAGAATCAGTAATATAATTGTTTTATAATTTCTAACTTTCAGAGTTTTTGAGACCAGACTGGATGATAATAGCTTCTTTACCTACACTTTCATTAAAATATAATTGGACATCATTTTTCCTTCTGAGAGAATTTTTCTTGAAGATTAAATTTTTTTTTTAAATCGTAAAAATTCGTATGGATATGAAAAACCCAAGGTCATTATTCATCCCTTCTAAAGTGAAAAACACTGATGACTTCTCTGACGACATGGAATATGATCTGGGTCTTTTGTTCTGATGACAATAATGGAATGTAAAATACAGATTGGTACACATTAATTTTCTTTACGTAATTAATAAGTTAATTTTGATACCAATATCTTACCATGAAGATCAGTATCATAATCAAGGTCAGACTACCGGCATTAAAACCAACACACAGCAATACAAAGAAAAGCTGTAAAACTGCCCATAATTACTCAAATTGTATATGTATTTGCAGTTATTCAATATTGAACATTAATTTGATTAGTAGGTCTATATGAATTGTTTTATGTTATTTGTGGCCATTTTATTTCCGATATTTATATTTTGTTGTTTTCGCATAATTTTCCCCCATCGATTTTTGCCTCAGAATTTTGTGTAAAAATAGGGGAAATTATGCGAGTAAATATGGTACTTGGATTGGATTTAAATGTTGAGACATTTCCATGCATTGAATTTAGATTAATTAGTATAATTAGTTTGTTTTTTAGTAAAATTTATTAGTACCTACTTGAATTTGTTTATTTGTTTAGCTTAGTCAGTTTGTTAATGAATTATCTTTGCTAGTTCTTTTAATTGTATTAGCCAGATGGAAAGTAGGTTTTATTGGTGTCGACAGTCTTCATGTCATCAAATATGGAAAGGGAGAAGGAAATCTTCCAAATTTCGGAATGTTCTATCATTCATATATATTTTCATTAATGGAGATATTCAGACGAAGTCTCTTCTCATTGACAACCCATTTCTACTTTCTTCTCACAGGTCTATCTAGTTATGCTCCCTCTTGCAAATTCTTGTGCACATACCAAACCTTAGATTCAGATATATGTAATAGATAATATAAGTGTTGAATATCAAAATAGATAGCATATTCAGTGTGTTAATAAAATGTTGATATACTTCTTTCTTTGCAGTGTCAGATTCCGAGACCCAAAGTATGATGAGTCATTTATCTTCCCTGCACGCCGCCTGAAAGGAGCCAGGTATGAAAATTTATGTATTAAAAAAATACATGTTTTGAACGTGCAATGTTGGATATAGTTTTCATATGTATAAAGAAACATACATTAAGATATTGAAATTTTCAGTACAGTGTGGTGTCTTTAAATAGGCCTACCATTTGAGTTCAAGTTCAAGGCATACTTTTAACATGATAGAAATTTGTATGTATATGTGCAATTTTAAACTGGTCTACATTTTCTTATGCCATACTTAGATAAAAGTATAACAAAAATTTCATTGTAACTAATATTACAGCAAAATTATGATTCCATACACGTTTTGTTAATGTAGCCTAATTTTGGAGTCTGTATTCTTCTTCATGTTACAAAATTTTGCTATATTTCAAATTACACAATATTCATTTTCTCAGATACAATGTAAAGTAAAGAGAGTGTTTGAAAGATGACTGAGGTAGTGCATATCTTACAGTGTAAACTAACTGGAATTTATGGCAACTCCAGATACCTGTACACAGATTAATTCTTCTATTCTTAATATAGTAAGGTTTACGACAATGCTGGAGTAGATTATTTAATACGTTACAAACCTATCCCAGTGAAATTACAAGATATCATTAATCTACAAGAGGGAAATAAAATGCAAGTGGAACTAAATAACCAGAAAATTAAGACGATCCATTAAAGAAGAGGGTTGATGCAGAGAGCTCTACTTTCTCCTACTCTGTACAACTTGGCAACGGATCATATTCTAAATTACTTGTCGGAGCACACGATAAGTGACCAATATGGTTACAGTTTACAAGAAAATTTGTCTACACTCAGTGTAGTAGGCTTTGCTGATGACACAGTTTTAATTGCAAAAATCTTAAATAGTGCCTTAGCCCTATTTTCTACGGCAAAAACTAAATTTCAGGAAATTGATCTAAATTTAAGTGTTCAAAAAACTGAAATAACACAATATTTTTTATAATGGGAAAATAACAAAGTTCCACTTGGAATTTGACTTCATTATTGAGTTGATAAGACGAAAATTAAAACATTAAATATTTAGGAATTACTTACAGTGGTGAAATAAGTTTAGATACAAATTTGTTAAAATTTTTCAAGAATGATTACAGAGATTAGTTTCTTCTCCTTTACTTCGAGTAGATAAAACATTAAACATAATTAATTATTAAATATGGCCCTCACTTATTTATTTAATGCAGTCGATACACTTGGTAAAATGCCTAAAGTATTTTTAATAAGTATTGATATGCTCCTGAAATCTTCTTCGAAACAAATTTTAGAGCTGCTGCACAACACATACTATATAGTTTCCCTAAAGACTTGAGATTATTTTGAGCTACGTGGGAAGCAGACATTCAATGGTTCAGTAACTGCCTTATGTTGCAAACCATTAATAACTGTCATGTTAATGCAAGAAGAAATCTAGAAGCCGAGGCTAATAACTGTCTAAATAAATTGGGCATAAAAAGATAACAATAATTGCTTGCAGAGACTAAAGAAATAACTAGTACAATATTGAGAAATAATATATTAGGAGATGAAGAATACAAGAAATTATGTATACTCAAAAAGGCAGAAGTGTGGCATTATTTCAGGAATACACACCAGCTAACCAATGAATAACAACAAGGGATGGTGTCTCTATATCTCTGGAGGCAATTAAAATGATGGGACAAATGTCACACATGCTTGCCATGCCAGGTCATTCTCAGGATGGCTCCAAATGCAGACATTGCACTGAGATAGAAACCTTACCCCACAGCCTGGGATTCTGCCAACATGGAACTCTGTCCTGAATACTAGACACCATGCAATACAAGAACTTATTGCTAGAAGTCTTCCTTCCTTCTATGAGCCTACAATTGAATACCGGGTACTTTAGAAATATTATTATATACAAGGACAGATTGAAGTCTTTGGACTATTGTTTGAAGCAAGGAGAGCAATTCCAAAATTCCCGGTGAATGTTTTAAGTCTTTTGAAATTCCTTTAAAAATTTTGAAAATATTACTGTAGACGTAATGAAATATTCTGTTCAGATTTCACGTAACCACCTGTACACCTAAATTACTTTATATTGTATCTGATTATTAATCATTGAATAAACTTACCTTCCGAGAGGTAGCTTCCTTTTGAAAATAATAATATTGATAATACAATTTTATTGTTTGTTTAATATGTAGTGTCTTTTGGTAATCCTTACTGAAGGGCAGCTACCCTCTATGTTCTCTTTTTTTTTATCCCTATTTTTCCCTCTTTTTTCCGCGTCTATATTCGTTTGAGTTTCCTTCTCGATTTCCCCTCTATTTTCCCCTCCATTTTTTGCCCACTTTGATATTGAATTACTCTAAAGTTGAAACCATCGTTAAATAATGTACTTTTACTATACTACTGTAAGTTGTTATTTTTTTTTCCATTTAAAGAAATTGTAAACTTGTCTAATTGATAAGGACTCTAATATATTTGTGTGTAATATAGGGAACCACCGAGAGTTTTGAAACCTCAGGACTTAAGTCCTGCTCAGAACAGATCATGGAGGCCTCAGATTGGGATGGCACCAGCAACCCAGAGGGCTTCACTAGGAGAAGCCGGCCACAGAATGATTGGGTAAGTACACAAGATCTTTCCGTTGTCTGTCATGATGTTAACGTCAACTTCGAGATTCCCATAATAATTACTTACCTTAATATTCGCCATATGGATGTGTTGGAATTGATGTCTTGAGGAGGATAACGTGGTGCAATAGTTTCCTTTTGCTCCTTTATTGGTATTAAAAACACTTACGAATTATAAAGAAATTATGGAAATGATGGAAATACATAGATATCCTAAAAAAAACCTGCACCATTTCCATCTTTGTCCATTACAAATTTCACTTGCGTTTGAACGGGATCTTCAACATGGAAATTCAAGCTATTGCAGATTTACTTTCATATCAGTGAAACGTACAGCAGAGTCCGTATAGGTTAGTTTCTGTCAGATGCATTTCCAATTCACTGCGAGCTAAAGCAAGGAGATGCACTATCACCTTTACTTTTTAACTTTGCTCTAGATTATGCCATTAGGAAAGTCCAGGATAACAGAGAGTGTTTGGAATTGAACGGGTTACATCAGTTGCTTGTCTATGTAGATGACGTGAATATGTTAAGAGAAAATCCACAAACGATTAGGGAAAATACGGGAATTTTACTTGAAGCAAGTAAAGAGATAGGTTTGGAAGTAAATCCCGAAAAGACAAAGTATATGATTATGTCTCGTGACCAGAATATTGTACGAAATGAAAATAACAAAATTGGAAATTTGTCCTTTGAAGAGGTGGAAAAATTCAGATACCTGGGAGCAACAGTAACAAATATAAATAATACTCGGGAGGAAAGTAAACACAGAATAAATATGGGAAATGCCTGTTATTATTCTGTTGAGAAGATTTTATCATCCAGTCTGCTGTCAAAAAATCTGAAAGGAAGAATTTATAAAACAGTTATATTACCGGTTGTTCTTTATGGTTGTGAAACTTGGACTCTCGCTTTGAGAGAGGAACATAGGTTAAGGGTGTTTGAGAATAAGGTGCTTAGGAAAATATTTGGGGCTAAGTGGGATGAAGTTACAGGAGAATGGAGAAAGTTACACAACACAGAATTGCACGCATTGTATTCTTCACTTGACATAATTAGGAACATTAAATCCAGACGTTTGAGATGGGCAGGGCATGTAGCACATATGGGCGGATCCAGAAATGCATATAGAGTGTTAGTTGGGAGACCGGAGGGAGAAAGACTTTTGGGGAGGCTGAGACGTAGATGGGAAGATATGGATTTGAGGGAGGTGGGATATGATGATAGAGACTGGATTAATCTTGCTCAGGATAGGGACCAATGGCGGGCTTATGTGAGGGCGGCAATGAACGTACGGGTTCCTTGACCCTGCGTAAGTGTGGCTCAAGACTGCAACATCTTTAGTGTGGCCGGTCTCTCAGACCATCCTACCAATATATTCTTTCTTTTTAGTTTTATTTCATGTTATGTTTGTGGGTAAGATAGCTGACTTAAATTTTGAGATATCTTGGGTTCAAATTAAGGACAGGTAGGTACCAGGTCTTGGGTTCGAGCCTATTATTGCAATACAAATTGTTTTAATTCCTTGTCCCAGTCATTGTAACTGGAAATACTTATAAATTGTGAAGAGATGAGAGAGTATTATTTTGAAGTTCATGGACTTTCATAATATATAGAGGGGGATTCTATAGAATGTTTTGCCTGAGGTCTGGCTTCAAATCTTGTCATTCCAATGAGAATTTTTTTCCTAAATTCTGAATATGTGGTAACTGGATAAAAGAAAGATTTATGGGCCTACTCCATTATGTGGATTCAGATTTCAATTCGTTACATTTTGGTAAAGGATCCTAGGTTCAAATCTGTCATTCCACTTCAGGATTTTAACTCAAGTCCCATTCTCCATATTCTGTAAGGGCAACGAAACTTGAAAAGTTTACTGTGTCCCTTTCAAACTTTCCACATTTTAATTAATCACTGGAATCATGAAATGAGACTGGTAATAAAAGAAAGAGAATCTCAAAGAATTATTTCATTTGTTCCAAATTAATTCATCTGTCACATGTTCGGCAACAATGGCATAAAAGAAAATGGCGACTCCGCAGCAACGTGCACAAACTGTTTTCTGGTATGCAGAGACGAAATAAATGATGGGAAAATCATTAAGGCATGGTGTGAGAAGTTTCTTGTGACTGGAAGTGTGAACAAACAATTAGGAGGTTCTCGCCGACGTGTCTCAGAAGAGAAAATTGAAGAAATTAGAGGAGGATTTCAGAGAATTCCTCAAAAATCAATTCGCCATTCATTTCGACAGTTCAATGTGCCGAGATCAACTGTGCATCGAGTGCTTCATAAGCAACTTCATTTGTACCCTACAAGAGGTAAATTATTCAACAATTAAAACCAGATGACAGGCCACGACGACAGACATTTGCTACTGAAATGTTGGATCGTATTGACAGTGACCTTCAATTTCTTGAAAACCTTTTGTTTTCAGACGAGGCAATGTTTCGTGCATCAAGATCTGTCAATCGACACAATGTAAGGATCTGGGGTACATAAAATTCACACATCTACCGTGAACATGTCCGGGATAGCCCAAAAGTAAAAGTTTAGTGCGGTCTGTTGAAGAACAGGATTATCGGTCCTTTTTTCTTCCATGAGGAGTCAATAACTGGCACAGTATACCAAAACATGTTGGAACAGTTCTTGTACCACCAGGTAGCTGATCTGCAACCTCAAGTAATCTTTCAACAAGACGGAGCCTCCTCATATTGGAGCCTGGATGTTCGGAATTCCCTAACAGAAACCTTCCCAGATCACTGGATTGAAAGAGGCGAACCAATTTGGTGGCCACCACGTTCGCCACACATCACCCCACTGGACTTCTTTCTCTAGGGCTACGTAAAAGACCATGTGTTTGCGACTCCACTACAAGATATTCCAGTTTTATGGACCCGTGTCTGTGACACAATATTGTAAGAGTATCAGTGGACTTGTTGGACAGAACGTGGAACGAAATCGAATACAGGCTTGATGTTCGTGCTACCAATAATGTAAATGTAGGGGGTGTATTAGTGTGTGACAATGAAACTTCGAGTTTCTCTTTCTTTTATTTCCTGTCTCATTTCATAAGTCCGCATATTTTTGTTAGCAATGATTAATTGAAATGTGGGACTTTTGAAAGGGATGCATTGTATTTTTTTACAATACAATATAATGTTCAGCGTCTAGCTCATGTTCACTTCCCGAATCATCTTCTCTCGCCTCTATGATATAGTCTTCCTCAGCGTCTGATTCGTTATTTGATACTGGTTCATGTTCGGAATATGAATACTTTCTAGTAGCCTCTGAATTCGACTTTCTTGTTCATAATTCATTACATCTAGAACAACTTACATATATAAATAGCAATAGCAATAATAATAATAATAATAATAATAATAATAATAATAATAATAATAATAATAATGTGATGAACGTGAGATTGGCCTATATCCTATTTTATTATAATATATTTCATCAATATGCTAATTTTACACTTTACCTCCTTGTAATTATGGTTATTGTAATTAAATTAACAAAATATCAACATTATTATATAAAATTGTATTTATATATATGGAAGTTATATATACCTGCTTGTCGATCTTCAAGTTACGACAACAGTGTGGTCGGTCTCTGACACTGAATCGCCTCGTCTTACTTTGAAAATGGATCTTTTGTTAACTGGCCTTGCTCTGGTATGTAAAGGGCAATAAAATAGAAAGCTATACAAAATAACAACCCCTGTCCTTGAGTGGATGGGGAAAGAACAGTAAATTTATTCTAAGGTCGGTCTCTGACACCGTGCCACACTAACGCAGGGTTAAAAGCCAGTGAGTAAGTAAGTAACAGTGGTTGAATGCCATTATTGATACAGCTTAGAAAGAAGTGCCGATAACAACACTTAGGTCTACTGTTACAGTCAAACTAATAAAATTCCTATTCATTGAAAAGTAATCCGATAATGGCATGATAAAACTGACGGTACTCTTTTTTGTATAAAAACCATTCTCTCTGATGATGTATGACTTCAGAGTAATGCCTCATTCACAGTGCATTCTTAAAGTAAACCTATGGTAGTGTTAATATGAGTGTTCAAATATCGTCATCTTTGTGCTCATTAAATATCTTCTGTAATTAACTGAATAGTATACATTGCTGTTTGCCATGAAATTTTCTCACAAAATCAACAGTGAAGAGTGCCAAAGGTAGCAGTCTACTCTGGCGTTAATCATTGTAGATAAAAGTCTTATGAATTGTAATTAATGACAAGTATAAAAGTTACTGCTCTACAATGAATACCATAAAAAAAAAAAAACTTTTTGCTCTCATACCATCTTTCAGTGTTTACTGACTACGAACATGATACACCAGGTATAAATTATTTGCTTCAGACTCTGACTAGAGCCATACTATCTATACTAATAATAAATCTGTAGCCGAAATTTTTCTGGTAATTTTCGATTTTCCAAAAATAATTGGTCCTAACATATATAATTAACCACCCTGAAACCGAAAATCGCTTTTTTGAAATTTTTGTTTGTATGTCTGTCTGTCTGTCTGTATGTTTGTTACCTTTTCACGCGATAATGGCTGAACGGATTTCGATGAAAATTGGAATATAAATTAAGTTCGTTGTAACTTAGATTATAGGCTATATGGTATTCAAAATACATTATTTAAAAGGGGGGTTATAAGGGGGCCTGAATTAAATAAATCGAAATATCTCGCTTATTATTGATTTTTATGAAAAATGTTACATAACAAAAATTTCTTTAAAAATAATTTCCGATAAGGTTTATTCTTTGAAAAATTTTGATAGGACTGATATTTAATGAGATAAATGAATTTTAAAATTAAAATAACTGCCATCTAAGGCCGTGTAATGAAATAAACAAATGACTTCGTCTATAAGGGGCCTTGGTCAACAACAATCGAAAGCCTATGAATCATAGCCTACAGAAAATGTTTCTGTGTTCGTATGAAGCAATATTGGAAGCTAAATTAACCGATTTGTATAATTAATTATTATTTCACCATTGGAAAGTGTAGTTTCTCTGTATGGACATAATGCTATAATGTTATTACAGTAACTTCTGAGTGAATTGAGGACAGGTAAGATTAAAATAGCTTCTTATGCACAGAAAACTTGATAGGCTATTCTGTGTATTCGTTTCCTGTATTTCTTAAAATAATGTTTATCTCAGAGAATTAACGAACAACGAGAGTGTATTGATTTAGTATGCAGTAATAATATGTTAGCTTAGCATTTCATTATTTTATAATCCAAATTTTAACTATGCTCAATTGAATCGAGTTAAAATACATAGAATACATATGCATTAAATGCAATGCAAAAAATTTGGGTAATGAGCCAAGCAGATTATGTTGCCCTGTTGTAAAATAAAATTTGTTCCTCCTGAGATTCAAGAGCCCCCACAACAAATTGAAAACTTACTTATCGGGGTACATCCGTTATCAACACACTTTTTATATAATATAATATATAATATAATATATAATATAATATAATATAATATAATATAATTTAAGTTATTTAAGTTATTTGAAGGGTTCAGAACCATAGTGGGCCAAGCGCCATTTACTTAATAAGTAGAAAACAAGAATTAAAATTAAGTTATTACCATAATTCAATGGAAACCTATAACAAGTAAAATAAAGTATACACATTAAATGTAAATGATGTCAATGTTCATTGAACTATGGTTGCATGTAATAAAAATTAAGAAACATGTTAAAGGCATTGTCATTGCACCAAATGAGTGCTCTCTGGACCAAAATGATTCCATTTTAATTATTTAAATATAATTTAAATTAAGTAACATATTAAACGATTTATCCTTCTCTCAAACACGAATATTCCCTGGATCAAATGTCCTATTTTAATTATGTAATTACTTTATATTTATTTCTAACGGCTGCAGCGGAGCGCACGGATACGGCTAGTACTGAAATAAGATCAGAAACCATGAAAGTGGTAAAACACATGTCCCAGCGTGCACACTTCTTGAAAACTGTAATCCCAAACAACATCTACTCCTTTTCTGTGATGTCCTGCACTAATTGATGCTATAAGATTCCAATCACTCTAGTTATAGTGTGCATGAGCATTAAAAGATGCAAGCAGAAATTATGGTGATCCTTAAATCTTTCAGGATTGAGAACATTTAAACTACCGTACTCTAGTTCCTAAAGGAAAATATTTTGTTCTTTGTTGCCAGACATCATACAAACATCAGAGCTGGACAGGGAATATACAGCAGTGTTCCTCCCATGATTAACCAAGGACTTCAGGCATTAACACAGCTTGCTGGTTTCCTCCAACAGCAGTTCCCACAACAGCAACAGCAGCAACATAATTCATCATGGGGAAGCAGTGAGTACATTACAAATAATGTTTCTTTATTTTGCTTGGCACAAGTGTAAGAACTAGTGTCTTTGAGTAAACTAATTACAGTGTGGATGCAGAATATACATTCCAGCATTTTCTGAATCCGTCGTCAATTCATCATATGTTTTGGATTACCCAAAATTTAATTGATGCACTGTATTTAATGGTAATTTTGAATTGACTTCATATAACTGCATTGAGATGTTTTTAATATCCCATTCAGGACATTCCATGTGAAATCGAACATAAAAAAACCTTACAAATGTATTATTCTTCGAAAAAAAAATTATATGCATACAGGGATAGGAGATACTATAAACTGTGAAGTCTGTTCTTGTTTAAATTCTTTAGTTTTGTTATTTTAATGCATTAAATTTATTGTATTTCTGTAAAAATCGCCTGTTTCAAAGGGTATCAATCTTCTTAATGTATCCAGCTGTTTGCTGATAACATAAAGTCCACTATAGTCCACTGTAGTCTATTCAGTTGATGTTTTTCACGAGAAATGAGGGATATTTTGATCGGTGTTCATTATAGATGCCTATTGCTAGTAACCAGAGTTGGGGTGTAGTCAATATATACTGCAGGGCTGTGTCTTCTGCAACTGGTACTGATGATTTTAATTTACTTCTTTTGTGGTTTATGGATGGACAGTATAGAAGAATGTGTTCCAGATCTTCATTGTTTCAAAGGGTATAAACTTGAAACAATTTATGATGGACATTCTGACAAAAGTTCATATTATAGCTGATCAATCTTCTTAATGTATCCAGCTGTTTGCTGACAACATAAAGTCCACTATAGTCTATTCATTTGTTGTTTTTCACGAGAAATGAGGGGTAGTGAAAAATATAGTGGGACTGTGTTGGTGTTAATGCAGCTTTTGTGGGTACCTCTTTGTGAGTAAGATTTACGTAAATATGTATGCGCCATATTTTATATTAATTTTTATCAGGGCATAAGTAGATATATCAATACTTGATTGACTTCCATACGGAAAACAATAAAAATAAAAAATAGCAACTGATTCCTCTTTCTTTGAAGAAATTGTATCAATTTTAATTTTGGCGTTCCGTAAAGAAGTGCTCCTGTAAAAAATAATTTTGTTAAATTATATTAGCTACACCCAAGTCCCAAATCGGATGATGGAGCGAGCACACTTCGATTCTATACAGGTGACATAAGCAAGAATTTTCCTGCACAGCTAGCAGAATGGCAGAATAGTTTGTCTAGATCAGTGGTCATCAGCACTCGGTGAAATGGGTAAAGGATAAGCAGAGCCATCCTGTGTATCCCATTGTGCAGCAGGAAGAGGTAGAGAACATACCCGATAGCAGCTATGAGTGCACCATGCTGCAGTGTGTTCTCTGCAGGTAAGAGATGCTAGCCCCAGGGTGCTCTGTGCTGATGACTGCTGGTCTAGTTGGTACGAACAGGTCGTAGCTTCTATGATAATTAATTAATTGTGCTATAATTTTGTTATCTGAATGTCTAAGAAAAACAGAAAAAATTAGAAATCAAATTTTTTTTAAAGGCAAGCAGAAAATGCTAACTTCGAAGTAATTTTTTCAAAATAGACGTTTACACCTTCAAAAGTTGGTAAGCCGCACAATTTTTTGTTTTTCTTGTTAGATGGAAGGTCAAAGCGAGAGAAATATTGAGAAATAATGGAAATTACTTCTAAAAGTAATTGCTACTCAGAGTCTTTACTGATTACCGAGATAAGAGTCAAGACTCAACCAAACACGTGTAGTTTAAAATAAAATACAAATTTGTGTAAATTGGAAAGCACGAATACTTCAGTAAAGTTACAATTAACTATTAAAAGTTGCCCCTACTAATTAAAAAAAGTCACTACTGACATGTGGTTCATGAACCACTCACAGTCACAAAAAAGTCACTACTGACATGTGATTCATGAACCGCTCACGGTCACAAAAAAGTCACTACTGACATGTGATTCATGAACCACTCACAATCACAAAAAAGTCACTACTGACATGTGGTTTATGAATCACTCACAATCACAAAAAAGTCACTACTGACATGTGATTCATGAACCACTCACAATCACAAAAAAGTCACTACTGACATGTGATTCATGAATCACTCACAATCACAAAAAAGTCACTGCTGACATGTGATTCATGAACCACTCACAATCACAAAAAAGTCACTACTGACATGTGGTTCATGAATCACTCACAATCACAAAAAAGTCACTACTGACATGTGATTCATGAATCACTCACAATCACAAAAAAAGTCACTGCTGCCATGTGATTCATGAACCACTCACTCATAGTCACAAAAAAGTCACTACGACATGTGGTTCATGAATCATTCACAGTCATAAAAAAGTCACTACTGACACAGTCAGTCACCTCTCCAGTGTCAGTCTGCAACAAGTTAAGACTTGTGCTACAACCTGGAGGTCCTTCGTTTCAGTTATGCGGCATGCATAACTTTGACTTGTGTGCTGATGAAGTGCAAGACAGATATAAAGAACTTGATTTCCGAGCATGAAATATTTTATTTCTGTATTTGTATGCCTTGAGGCAAAAATCTGAAAGCTGCATTAATTAGTCCTGAAAGTTTGCCTCATACTCTCTTTGTTCACAACAAATTCCATTTGGACTTACCGAGATTTGTACCCAGGTCTCTGGAATACGCAGCCGCCACTAGGTATTCAGGTATTAGTGTATACACTACAATATACATGTTCTTTTAAATTTGAATTAAGTATGCCTTTCTCTTACTGTATTGCATTAATTATAGACACAATAACATTGTCAAGACATTTTTAAAAATAATTGTTTTGCATGCAGAGTGATTCATGAAGTATGACCTGTGCTTTAGGAATTACTTTTATTGGTCACTGAGTAAAAATTTCATGTGACCGTGGGTTCAATTATGATTAGTTTTTCATTTATTTGTAAAAATCTATACATCATACTATGAACCAGGCTTGTAACTTGTTCGCATCTTAATACAAACAGTGGAGCCTGCACTAAGGGGAGTGTGGCTCTGCTGGGACATGAAGTTTGGGTAGAGGAGGTCAGGTCTGGTGATCGGCTGTCAATGAGTAAGCCTAAAATTAATACAGTGGAACCTCAATGTATCGTTCCCGTTATCGTCGTTTTCCCGCCTTTTTCGGCCGCTTTTTTTTTATCCCGGAAATAGTCCTGTCGCTCTAATTTCCGGCAACCAATCGTGTTGCAGGTCGGTACATTTAAAAGTGTGCGTCTTGTGATTCGCTTATGAAGACGTTATTCATTTCTTAAGGCTCGATAAATACTTAATATAATCGCCCGCCATTTTGGCTCTTTCGTTGGCGTTCGCAGAAAGCACACGAAGACGTTATTTGCCGCTCAATTATTTGCTGAATTACAGTGCGTTTGATTTATTATCATAGGAGCTACGATATGATAATGTTTAACTGTGTGCCAAATAGATTCCTCGTAAGGTAGCTCGGGAACGAAAGAACAAAAATGGCGAACGATACTACCTACCTAGACTTTACAGAGCCTTCACTTCCTAAGACGTAAGCAAAGAGGCGAAGTCACGCCGGAAATAACAGAGTCGCGACTATAGTCCCATATAAATAACGTTATTTTTTCCCGGTTCCATCGTTCCTCGAACTATCGTTTTATCGCATCGTTCGTTGCGAAATCACGGTCCTGACGCCATGTTTTCCCGCATGGATAGTTTTCTTTTACTTTGAAAGGGCGAACTTTTTGCTCTCCATCTTTGAAGCAAGAGGATACAAAAGATTGCGATCCGGAGATGTGTCGAACTTCGCGGAGAAACGTAAAATGTATTACGCCGCCATGGTACGTTACGTGATTCGTCATCTTTGTGCAGCGCGCGAATTCTCCACTTGCGTTTGGTATGGACTGCTAATGCGGAAATTCTATGCTGTGAAGACGTGTTAGATTTTGAAAAGAAATGCAATTATATAGTAACTTATTGACTAATCATATTTTTCCACACAAAAACGACGTGGAGGTGTATAAACACTTGATAAGTATTATTATGGAATATATTACGCAGTCGTCTTACCAAACAAGATTTTGTCGTATTAATGCTGCGAATTGTTTGCAGTCAGCTGTGCTACAACATAGACGCCGATCTCCACAATGGCAAGCGTTCCTGTACATTGTTTATGTTCAGTACATGTTTATATGCTTAGAAACGTACAGGAGAATTATCTTTGTAGGGTTACTAAAGAGTTAGACAAGTTTCGGCATTATTTTTATGCGTATATTATAGGTCTAATTTGTGACGCAGGTTCTAGTTAATATGGGCTAATGGAAGCCCGCCTACTTGTGAATGGATTTGTGGTAACACATATCTGCATTCTGAACGTATCACGAATCTAGGTTTATGATTTTCTCATACATCATTTCTGTCTAAATTATCAGTAACGACTAACATCTCGTAAGGAATAGCGAACTAATTTCTACTGCGTACGTCATCCTCATCACTTGCACGACTTGGTACGAAGGTGTGGGAGGTGGTAAAACTCCACCTTCCTGTTTATTCCAGTATTGTTCTTATCAGAAATTCACTATAGAATTCAGGCATAAAATGTGCATGAAAGCTAATTGCAGATTTTTTTCTGCAAGAAATAGTGTACATAATGTTCTAATAAAGGTGCATTCAGTATAGTCACTAGACTTCGTGGAATTGCCACGAGAATCGTAAAGTTTACTGTATAGACTGTATGAGACTGTATGAGAAGGGGGCGTGCAAAGGATGGAGTATGCCTCTGATGTAAACGCTGAGCAGTATACTGCTGTTACAATAAAACCTGTATCCTGCATTCAAGAAATATAATAAATGATCATTGAAGTAGGAAATGTCGAAACATATAAATACACAATTATTTTGTAGTGAGATATATTAACTCTTAAAATTTAATGTAATATACTCACATCATCCTTGAATATGTGCATTGCAGTAAAGAGTTACGTACATTTTGAGCGACTGCAAAGTGAACCTCCTCCGATGGTCACTCAAACAGTTTTTATATTGGGAAAATGTACGTTCAACATCACACGATTTAATAGGTGCATATTTGAAGAACGGAAAGTCACTACTTTTTAGTACACCAACTTCAGACGTCTTGTTGTGACCTGATGGTACATCATTTATAATACGAAGTTGTAAATAGGCAGAATTTTTAGCAATAATGTTTCTCAACTTACATTTCACTTTTTCTGAAATTAGTGAATTCTTATTTTGGATCACGGTTTGTAATCCTTTATCCACTATATTAAGGGTTTCTGAGAGTTGTAGAGTAGACGATTCTAACAGGGTGATGCTTTTGGACACGATTTTAAAATTAGAATCAATGAACAGAATGTCTTCCAATAGTTGTTCAGAAGGCAATGATTTTATAGCTGCAACAGCGGAACTGTCTATGCTATCCAATGCATAAATTACCTCCATTATTTTGCGGTAATATTCTGCATAATAATTAACAGCATCCAACCACGTTTTCTAACGGGTCAAGACTGGCTGCGGGGATAAGGGTATTCCAGGGGCAATTGTTTGGAACAGCAACATTCTCATTGTAGTATGTTTGATTGAATTCTTGTCTGCACTGAACAAATGTTAAGCTTTGACTATTCCGACCACAGTAATGCAAAAACAAGTGCTTACATAGGTATACATTAGCTGTAGCTGCTCTGTGTATTTGGACCGGTCACAACTCTTAACATGAACTGCTTATATTACGAGACCGGGCGGTCACTCACCTCCTCTATACTACCGTACATCGGCAACCTGATTGCATGCTGCGTGTGGCAATTCAACGAAGTCTAGTAATCACTAACCATTCGGTTGTTCATTTTATACCCTATTTAAGTAAACAATAGATTTTTAATCGCAATTTTACAAACAAGAATAAAATATTACGAGACACGTTCATTATGATTTTATATTATTTATGATTATTATTGTTAAAAATTAAATGCATCGATTATGTGGGTATTCCTAGTTAAATTATCTTGAGAACAGCTAGGATACGTTCATAGTTATTTTAAGTGGCGCAGTCTTTGTAAGTACTTACAAGGTATTCTGAAACGAAACTCAATAAAATATCATTTCGGATTCCGTAATAAATTATTTATTTCAGTACTCAGAATCTTGAGCATATCTACTTATTTTGTATACCGTAAATTAATGTCGAAAATGTACGCGTGACGAGACCAAAGCTCTATAATGTCAAACCTCGTGTTTTTCGCCCCTGCCTTAGCCTCCGCTCAGCGTTGCCAAACGTACGCATGCTCTGGCTTGTAACTGAAGATGGCCCTGCTAAAATTTCATTATTGTAGATAATGTATTTCTCATTATCATCGCATTCGACAAGGTGATAGTATTTCAAATGTTGGTATTATTTATATTTTTTCAATGACATCGTGCGAAAATTGTTTAAACTGTATTGCCACTTTATGATGTGAATCGTATTCACCCATGAGCAGACGCGTTCATTTATCATCCCTGTCATCATTCATCTCGTCTGTTTTTCACATTAATTTACTGTTTATAAAGTTATTTGTAATTGCCTTAAGTGACTGTTATATAGTTGTGATAGTATAAAGGTATTGAATTTTTGGAATTTTATTTAACACAGACGTTAAAATTAGGATCCATTACCGAATAGGACGTCTGTAAATAAAGCAACAGGAAGAAGTACGAATATACTCTAAAGCAGTTGAGACTAGAGATATTTTCAACTGTCCTAAGACTTTTGTCTTCATTTAATACTCGATAGATGGCGCGCGAAGTCTTGCGTACAACTTGGAATTCAGAATCTGTTCGAAAGATAGCGCTGTATGTATTTCTAAGAGAAGCACGTGATTTTTTGTTGTATTAAATACCGGTAATCAAGTTTAGTAAAACAGGATGAAATTTGTATTGAATATTACATTGAGGAACTACGTAATCAGCTACTTCTGCCATCAACCGAGGAATACTCTGAACTGATGCACTTTCTGCGAGATAGATAAAGGAATATTTGGTTGGAATTCTGTGTTACTCGTACTTACAGTATGATTTAGGCAAGTAATCTGTTTTGAGAGACGGAAGGCATTCCAATTATTATGTTCTGCCCCTGTTTCTTTGTTTCATGAACATATCGTCCTCAGCCACCAGTGTGGCTTATGCAATACCACTTTTGCATACAGATCCGAGGCTGCGCTTGGGCATGAATTTGAGTTGTGGTTGGTTTTCTTTCCTGATGTTTTCCCCAATTATAATTTTATTTTATTAGGTTATTTTACGACGCTGTATCAACATCTCAGGCTATTTAGCGTCTGAATGACATGAAGGTGATAATGACGGTGAAATGAGTCCGGGGTCCAGCACCGAAAGTTACCCAGCATTTGCTCGTATTGGGTTGAGGGAAAACCCCGGAAAAAATCTCAGCCAGGTAACTTGCCCCGACCGGGATTCGAACCCGGGCCACCTGGTTTCGTGGCCAGACGCGCTGACCGTTATTCCACAGGTGTGGACCCCCCCTTATAAGGAGAATGTTAATAATCCATGGCGATTACTCAAACTCATCTTGTTAAATATAGTTTCGTTATCACCAGTTTCCTTCCACACTTGATAACCTCGCATTTGGTACATCGTCGTTAAATCTATTAAATCACACATTGGCTCTTGATGTGATGCCAATACGATACTTGAATCTTTTATTATAAAGAACAAACTCATCAATAGACGTTTCATAATTGAAGACCTGAATCGACAAATATCCGAAGTCCAAAATTGACCGAATTTGACGTTTTACGCAACATTGTTACTTACAAATGGCTTTTAGAAAACCTGGAGGTTCATTGCCGAGCTCACATAAGCCTGCCATCAGTCCCTGTCCTGAGCAAGATTAATTCAGTCCCTAGCATCATATCCCAACTCCCTCAAATCCATTTTAGTGCTTATGTTGGGATTTCGTAACAAGCTTGGATGACCACTCCTTATCAGCTGTCCGCGACTGCTTATTCAATATATTCGCAGTTACGTTCCTTATCTGGAGGTCTATGTCGGACTTCAAGTTCGTCTTCTTTTAATCATATAAATATTTATTTCAATACTCTTATATTACAAGCCTATATAATCTTTTTGCTCTCCTGAAAAAAATTACTTCAATGAACTTAGAATGTTTGTCAATTCAGGTCTTCAATTATATTTAGAGCAGTATGGGATGAAGATAAATACAAATAAGACGAAGATCATGGCCATAGGAAGAAAAATAAAGAAGGTAAACTTGCGAATTCTAAATGAGGCAGTAGAACAAGTGGATAGCTTCAAATATTTAGGATGTACACATATAAACAGTAACATGAGCTGCTGCCACGAAGTCAAAAGGAGGATAGCAATGGCCAAGGAAGCTTTTTTTGTGCGGGCCTCTGGAAAAAGAACTAAGGAGGAGACTAGTGAAGTGCTTTGTGTGGAGTATGGCATTGTATGGGACAGAAACATGGACATTACGACGAAGTGAAGAGAAGCGACTAGAAGCATTTTAAATGTGGATATGGAGAAGAATGGAGCGTGTGAAATGGACAGACAGAATAAGAAATGAAGCTGTGTTGGAAAGAGTGGGAGAAGAAAGAATGATGCTGAAACTGATCAGGAAGAGAAAAAGGAATTGGTTGGGTCACTGGTTGAGAAGAAACTGCCTACTGAAGGATGCACTGGAAGGAATGATGAACGACAGGAGAGTTCGGGGAAGAAGTTATCAGGTGATAAACGACATTAATATACAGGGTGATTCACGAGGAAAGGTAAAAAATTTAGGATACGATAATTATCTTATGCCATTTTGAGTGAAAAAGTTCATATGAACATAGGTCCGTTTTCGAACGATGGCGGAGCTAGATGCATTTTTTGGTAAAACGTCTCGCACCAATGTGAATCAGACGTTACCATATGCTGCTGACGTGAGAAAAGATCACGGATCGTAATGAATGACGTAACATTGGAATCTGCATTGTGAGCGATGTAGATAAGAGAAGTTTATCTCACAAACCGGGTGGTGAGGCATTACAAATGTCCAGTCGCCTGCCCTTGTCTGATGTAATGATACAGAACCAGCACATAAAACAAATACAGTATCAGTCATCAGTTCACAGCAGCTCAGTCAGCTACCTACAGTACAGTAGTTATACAGGTACGGTTATCGGAAGTGTTAAGTTGTGTTTTTCAAGATGCGTTATAAATTTTCGACTACAGAATACGCCGATATTGTGTATGTTTATGATTTGTGCGATGGAAGTTACTTGCGTGCTGTCGCTGAATATGAACGACGCTTTCCGAACAGAAGGGTACCATATCGAAAAGTATTTACTGTCTATGGGGTTGGATGAAAGACTTGGTATGGCAAAGGAAGGTGAAACGAGAGAGGCGCAAATCGACCGTATTTTGGATGTGGCATAAAGAACAGCCACGAGCAACTCTCCCGAACGATGAGCGCAATTCACGCCCGAGTGCAACGGTGCGTTGAAGCAGAAGGAGGTACCTTTTGAAAATATACGAAAACATCGACTCCGATGTCTAGAATATTAGGTATGTATTCATACGTGAATATAAACTTTAAATTTGTCCGTTATCTGTCTCTAAATGCAAGTTAGTACAATGGAATCTCTGAAGTTTTTGTGAAATCAAAGAGCCATATCTCCGTAACCATTCGAAAACGGACCCATGTTCATATTAACTTTTTTACTCAGAATGACTTCAGAATTCACATCGTATAGTCCCGTCGTTCTAATTTCCGGCAGCCAATCGCGTTGCAGGTCGGCTACATTTAAACGTGTGCGTCTTGTGATTCGCTGATTCATTTCTTAAGGTTCGATAAATGCTTAATATAATCGCCCGCCATTTTAGCTCTTTGGTTGGCGTTCGCAGAAAGCACACGAAGACGTTATTTGCCGCTCAATTATTTGCTGAATTACATTGCGTTTGATATGTTATCATAGGAGTTACGAAATGATAATGTTTAAAGGTGTTGCAAATAGATTCCTCGTATGGTAGCTCGGCAACGTAAGAACAAAAATGGCGAATGATACTACCTACCTAGACTTTATAGAGCCTTCACTTTCTAAGACGTAAGCAAAGAGGCGGAGTCACGCCGGAAATAACAGCGTCGAGACTATAAATTTTTTACCTTTCCTCGTGAATCACTCTGTATATATGGATCATATGCGGAGACAAAGAGAATGGCAGAAAATAGCAAAGATTGGGGAAAGCTGGACTTGCAGTGAAAGATCTGCCCTTGGGCTGAGCATTATGAATGAATTAATTATATTTTACTGTCAAATCTTTTAAGAATATACTGTAGTAGTAAAAGGTAAAAGGTAAAGGTATCCCCGTAACATGCCATGAAGGCACTTGGGGGTCATGGAGGTAGAGCCCCATGCTTTCCATGACCTCGGCACTAGAATGAGGTGGTGATATACTGTAGTAGTATTTATTTCCCTTTCATCTTGGGAGTAGTAGCACCTCCTCACAGCTGCCCTACCCACCACAAGTCAAAGCATCTGTGTGGTAGCGAACCCGTTACGAAAGTGACTAAACTGTGCCTCGTACTTGGTTTATGTTTCCGGGTAGCACGTGAGCTTTGAAGAGTATCCAGTGAAGTACTATTTCTGAGCGCATCGCTTCCCTCTAGAGTATGAATTGTATGAAGCTTATTCTTAGAGCAAGGCGAGGGTTTTTTTGCAGAGCGTTCCCCATCTGGGACGTAGCTTTAATTACGTATGACAAATGATGGCGCGCTCATTAAAAGCTGAATGTTAACTTGGTGCGTGCGCTGCACGTGTCATTGCCGCAGTTACAACTCGGTAATAATTGTGTTGATTGTTATTTGATTGTTTACATGTCCTCCCTTGTTAAGAGCATAAAACAATTGGCTTGACACGCCCAGTCAATTATCTGCTACTTTTTTATTTAAATAGTTACATTTTCAGTAATACTTCAACTTGTTTAGCCTATTGAATTGCATCGGATATGTAGTCTTAATTGCGTTATGTAGGTTTAATTATAAAATTACGACAATTGAAATTGGATTTCTTCTATCTATTATAAAAGTATAAAGAACAAATATCGTCCAGATAAAGAAATTAGACATTTTCAGGCCTTGAAATCTATACTAATAATAAATCTGTAGCCGAAATTTTTCTGGTAATTTTCGATTTTCCAAAAATAATTGGTCCTAACCACCCTGAAACCGAAAATCGCTTTTTTGAAAATTTTGTTTGTATGTCTGTCTGTCTGTATGTTTGTTACCTTTTCACGCGATAATGGCTGAACCGATTTATATGAAAATTAGAATATAAATTAAGTTCGTTGTAACTTAGATTTTAGGCTATAATTATGACATTCAAAATACGTTATTTAAAAGGGGGGTTATAAGGAGGTCTGAAATAAATCGAAATATCTCGCTTATTATTGATTTTTGTGAAATATGTTGCATAACAAAAGTTTCTTTAAAGTGATTTCCGATAAGTTTTATTGTTTGCAAAATTTTGATAGGACTGATATTTAATGAGATAAATGAGTTTTAAAATTAAAATACAATGCCATCTAAGGCGGTGTAATGAAATGAAAACAAATGACTATGTCTATAAGGGGGCTTGGAGAACAACAATCGAAAGCTATGAAACATAGCCTACAAAGAATGTTTCTGTGTTTGTATGAAGTAACATCGAAAGCTAAATTAACCGATTTGTATAATTAATTATTATTTCACCATTGGAAAAGTGTAGTTTCTCTAGATGGACATAATGCTATAATGTTATTACAGTAACTTCTGAGTGCTCTCTGGACTAAATGATTGCATTTTAATTATTTAAATGCAATTTAAATTAAGTAACATATTAAACGATTTATCCTTCTATCAAACACGAATGTTCCCTGGATCAAACGTCCTATTAAAATTATGTAATTACTTTATATTTATTTCTAACAAGTGCAGCGGAGCGCACGGGTACGGCTAGTAGTTAAAAAATTATATAGGGGGTTTCAAAAGTGATGGTAAAAAATTTAGGGATGGGAAGTAAAAACGAAGAGGAGCAAAAAAGTTCCTGTAAACATGGGTCCGTAAATTAACCGTTTACGAGATAATTCCATTTTTTTTTTTTTTCGTTGGGGCCACCAGTGAACCGAGTGCCTAGATACAGTAAAGTGACAACATTCATACTTCGTATGTATGCCGCACTCTCCCCATCCCTTTTCCTTCTAAGTTTGAGACGTTATCTAAGCAGACGATATGGTGAATGGTGGATAGGTAGAGGACGACCTGTACGTAGCTCACCTGCTGTAAAATTCTTCAGTTAGCATGTTCATACTGTAGGGTAAAGTTACTTAATTCCGTGATACTCCTAATTCCGTGATATGTTTTTTTCACTGCATGTCATGGGATTGGATATCTTGCTAGAAAGTTCACCGATGTCTCAAAAGTAAGCGAAAGATGCAGTCTTTTGAGAAAGATATTTGGCGCTATGGTCGAACGGCAAAGCTTTGACTGACATTCGATTAAAATAAAACTATCACGGAAATAGGCAACTTTACCATACGTACTGTACCTTGTTTATCCACAAACTTCACTGTTGTTCAAACAAAGAAGTTTCTTTTGTGTATGTTCAATCACATTTCTGTGGTGTTGAAGCCAAAATTATTAATTTTACTGTGTTGTGGTTAAATAAAATAGTCACTGCTTTTGTTGGAATTAGTATTCAGCTGGCCCCAACCAGCACAAAATGGCATTATCTCGTAAACGGTTAATTTGCGGACCCATGTTTACTGGAACTTTTTTTTATTCTCTTCGTTCTTATTTACCATCTCTAAGGCACTTTATTTTTGCCTGATTTCTACGGAAATAAATGCGATATCGAGGAACGGGATGCGGTGCTGTATTCATCCATGACCCACCTCGGATGCCGTAGCATCAAAATCGGAATCCCAGACACAAGATGTTTTTACCATCACTTTTGAAACACCCTGTATACAAAGTGTTTCAGAATAACTAGTCCTAATTTTCAGATGTGATAGAGGGCATGCAATTAAACATTTTTTTTATACGGAAATGTTTCCATAATGCATTAAAAGTCAAAACTCTTTATTGAGCGCATTATCGTTCGTGGCTGCCTTTTGTTATATTTTGAGCTATTCCCGTTACCATGGAAACAATTGAAGGCGATTTGCTTTCGTTCTGTTTCATAACAACAACGATAATAATATTACAATAATAATAATAATAATAATAATAATAATAATAATAATAATAATCTTCATGTTTCAATTATTAAAGTTAAAAAAAATGCAATTTTTCAAAATCGGTCTCCTTTAACAAAATTTAAGTTTCATGTATTAGGCTTATTATTTTTTTTTGCGACATCTCTGATATGGTTAGAAAAGGATTAAGTATCCAGAATTTTAAATTTATATCTATGAATATTTTTAAAATTACATGTAAATTAAGAATTTAAATTTTTAGTGTCCACTAAATATATTTAAGTTTTTAATTGCGGAAGTGTGTAGTTTATCAAAAAATATTAGGCTACTTTGTTTTGTTAACCACGGTGTATAGAACATGCAATAATCATTTCATATTCTAACATCAAAATCATACACTTTGAACGCGGCGAAATGTACTGAAAAAATTGTGAGGAAAGACCTTACGAAGTTTGCATGCCATTCAAATTCAAGAGTTTAGCCATTTAAATATGACTTAATTTTTATGCTTTCTTGCGTCGCAGAGCACTGAAATTTGCTCAAGATATTAAATAAGAGATTCATTTTTCACAAAAATACGGAAATGTGAACTTTTATTAAAATAACCAAATTTCACCCGTCCCTCCTTAAAAACACGTTTTCTTCTTTGAGATTATAAAGTTATCACTCTCGGACAGTATTTAAATTGAAGTCATTAGTTTAAAATGTATTCTTGTGTGTTTCTTAGTCTTCTTTATTATTCCAGCCATAATTACCGGAAGACATTAAACGTTCTTGTTATGCAAAGTTCGTTTCATTAATTTCTTTATTAATACACTCAATTGGCCACCTGCACATTAGTTTTCTTCCCCACTAACTTCACACCCTTCCTGCGACTATAAAGTCTAGAATTGATTCCGCGAGTTACACAGCAAGCATAAGGTTGTGATCAATAAAGATCGTTTGAGCTCATCACTGGTGAAGCCACCCTATACTGCAGCTTCAGGGTGGGTGGAGAGGGGTGGTGAGCTTTGCCTTTACATGCTTTGTTCGGCAGTAATTAGGGGAGGCGAGTCTGGGCATTGTCGGCCCGTCACATCTTGTCATCGCCTGCTGTTTGGCTAATTTCTCCTTTTACTTGCCCCTCATGCCTTTCCCTCAACTACCAGATGACTGTTGTGCTAGAGTTGAGTTTGGCCGTTGTCGTACAGCTCTAGGAATAAGATATAAATTAATAAGGGGAGAAAATAAACAACAACATCCTTTTCTCAGTTGTCTGTGATTCACTCAGAATTATATTCATAGACTTATATAGACTCCAGTTCAGAAATGAGATTGTGATTATGGTCTTCAGCGTGAAGGGTTGAAGTCTTGCCAGTTGCTTTTGTAGGAGAGCAACACGGCAGTGCATTAGTGTGTGCGTGAGTTGTGTAGCAGAACTGCTCGACGCATGACAGCATACTTTTTAATCTTACTATATCCGTAGTTCGACTTCTGAGTCCTGCCTGCCATCTTCAGGGAGAAATTTGTAGTTCCATAAGGTTCCTTTCTTACTTACCCGTGACACTTGAAGTTCGAAAAAAGTTATGACGATGTTTTTTATAGTGATAATCTATAGTCGCGACGCTGTTATTCTCGGCGTGACTCCTCCTCTTTGCTTACGTCATAGAAAGTGAAGGCTCTATAATGTCTAAGTAGGTAGTATCGTTCGCCGAGCTACCGGACGAGGGATCTATTTGCCATACCGTTAAACATTATCATGTCGTGGCTCCTATGATAATAAATGAAACGCACAGTAATTGAGCGGCAAATAACGTCCTCGTGTGCTTTCTGCGAATGCCAACGAACGAGCCAAAATGGCGGGCGATTATATTAAATATTTATCGAGCCTTCTTTATCATCATCAGCGAATCACAAGACGCACACATTTAAATGTTGCCGACCTGCAACGTGATTAGCTGCCGGAAATAAGAGCGACGGGACTATAATAAGTTTCAGTTTTTGTCATGTAACGTCTATATTCGACTATTAGTAGGAAAAATGAAAGGATGTGAAGGAACGTTTTTTACGCTGACGTTAAACGACTTTGGTCACCTGGGAGGTGCTTAGCTACTTCGTAGCTAAGTTTGGCGCATCATATGCGATAAACCTAACAGTGTGGACGAGTCAATTCCTATAAGCAAGGGAAGTCCTACTTGGAAGAGTTTATTATAATCTGTCGGGAGTTGCAATACATTAAAAAAAAAAAAAAACACACACAACAAATTATTCTATAGGCCCACCAACTTCTTATTACCGATTGGAGATGAGGTCGCTGCTATCGTTACAAACAGGAAACATGCAACGAGCTCAGTAGTTCGAATTTCTGCCGTCGGTAATCGGAACTTGGCTGGACTATAGCATTGATACGGTGTTTTCGAGAGGCGTTGATTCTCTTGTTCGTATGAAGTTTTTATCTTACTTTAGTTATCACTAGACATAGGATTTTTAGGCACAAAAATGCAGTTTTAGGTGCCTAAAATAACCTCAAAATTTAATAAGTTAGGCTCTATTTTAGTATAAAACTAGGCATTTTAGGCACATGTGATCAAGGCTTCATCTTATGTTCTTAGTGTTCAATAATTAATTATATTTACAGTGGCTTTTACTTTATCCTTGAAAAAAATTATTAATTTGCTGCAAAAATTGGTTTTATACATTTCGTCTATCTGTCCGTCCATTTGTGTGCAGCGGCTTCTAAACTTTTGGACGGATTTGTTTATATTCCTTATGTACGAGTAAATTTATCCGAGAATGATGCACGTGATTTATATAAATTTTTAGTAAAACTTTGTATCTCTTGATTTGAATTAAAAAACACAATGGTAGTGAATTCAAAATTTATCTCAAACTTTGTATGTGTTTTCGTTTCTTGCATGAAATGAAGAAATGAATGAAACTTGCTTCCCAATACTCTTCTTCAGACTGACCTAAATAGAATAAACGATTGGGCAATAGCCAACAAAATGAAAATAAATTCTCTAAAGAGCAAAGCTATCAGTTTTACAAGGAAAAGAAATAAAATAGTCGCATCGTATACGTTAGGGGGTGAAACCATTCCGGAAGTTAACAAATGTAAATACCTCGGAATAACATTTAGCAGCGATCTCGGCTGGAGGGAACACGTTACTGACACAGCGGGAAAAGCATGGAGAGCGTTACACTTTGTGATGAGGGTACTAAGAAAAGGCTCTGATAAATCCAAAGAGATTGCATATAAATCACTAGTACGTCCAGTAATGGAATATGGTGCTGCATGTTGGGATCCTTACAGATTAGAACATATTAAGACACTGGAAAAGATTCAAAAACGGGCTCTCAAGTGTTGTGGGAAAAATTCACCATTAAAATGGGACACACTCACGGACAGGAGAACGCGAATTCGATTATGCGTACTGTTCAAAACATACAGAGGTGAGCCTGCCTGGAGAGAAATAAAAAATAGGCTGCAACCGCCAAATTACTCTTCAAGGAACGACCACTCATATAAATTGAGGGAAAGAAGACAGAGGACGGACACTGGAAAGTTTTCTGTTCTCAATCGTACTATCAGGGACTGGAATGCTTTACCTGCAGACTTACTAAAGGCTTTACCAACAACCAAAAGTGTATTTAAAATAGGCTTAATGACTTTACTAATAGACGGTAATCATACACAGTATTTAAAGGGTGTATATGATATTTTGTTATTGAAGTGTTGTATCAGTGAAGAATTATGTTGTGTCAGTGAATTGTGTTGTGTAAGTGAAACGTGTTCCTGTCAGTGAAGCTTTATAGCTTATGGTGGCAGTACAGAATATTTGAACAGTGAAATGTTTTTGAAGTGTTAGTGAAATCAGGATAGAATCAGTGAAATGTGTCGTAGTTCCAGTGCAGTGAGTGAGTTGTCAGCAAAATGAGTGTAATGTTGAAAGGTACTTGTGCAGATATGAACATATACTCGTGGGTTTTAGTTCGAACTTAGGTTTAAGATACAAATTAGATTTATTTTAAATGTTATTTTAAGTGATCGTGCTTCATTTAATTTAGGATATTCCCTATTATTATTATTATTATTATTATTATTATTATTATTATTATTATTAATTGTTAGTATTAATTATTGGTATTATTATTAATTGTATTTTAATTAATAAGTTTATTATTGTCATTACTGAGTGTAATTAGTTACCACTGCCACCGGGTATATACCCATTGCAGTGTGAATAAATACATACATACATACATACATACATACATACATACATACATACATACATACAATATGCCCCTAGAGTCCTATATTTTGGTAATATTATGTGCAGAATTAGTTTTACTTTTCGTTGCGAATTTTTTTTTTAACAATTTCGATAACCTATTAACATGTATGGTGGTCTCGAATCTATTGTTAAATAAGCATTAGTGGTTCTCCATTCTTGAGTGGGTAATATTGTATAAAGCTTACATAAATACTTAGTAGAAGTGCTGTTGATAGTGTTTTTTGCCCTTTGCGGTCAGAAAAAGATGCATAGACAGTTGATCACAGATTGAAGTGTAACAATGAAATTATTCTGATACATATAGGGCTACTTTTTATTTAGTCGGTTATTTTACGACTTTTGTCAACAGCTATGGTTATCTAGCGTCTGAGTGAAATGAAGGTGATAATGTCAGCGAAATGAATCAAGGGTCTAGCGCCGAAAGTTACCCAGCATTTGCTCGTAATGAGTTGAGGGAAAACCCCGGAAAAACCTCAACCATGTAACTTGTCCCAACCAGGATTCGAACCCGGGCATGCACGTTTCACTGTCAGGCGTGCTAACCGTTACTCCACAGCGGTGGACACTACTATTACTGCTGCTGCTAATCAGGACGTCGCTTAATTCTTCACTGTCTTGTGTCGGTACTCAAATATCCGATCCTTCAGAAGGAAGCATTTAACAGTGCAGCCTATTTTTTTGTGCAATGACAGGAACCTTAACTTGCCGTGACTGATAGATGTCGGTAGTGTCGTGAAGCGTAGATCATTTAGTTCTTCAGAGACTATCCAGAGTGCACCGCAGGCGGTGGGTCTACTTTACACGTATAATGGATGAATTTTTTTTTATTTATTTTATTGGGTTATTTTACGACGCTGTATCAACATCTAGGTTATTTAGCGTCTGAATGAAATGAAGGTGATAATGCCGGTGAAATGAGTCCGGGGTCCAGCACCGAAAGTTACCCAACATTTGCTCGTCCACAGGTGTGGACATAATGGATGAATGATGATGATGGTGGTGGTGGAAAATTGTTGGTATGCCACAGGGGAACTACCCGGAGAAAACTCCTGTGTTATTTGGACTACGAGCTTATCCAACACAAGTTATAAATTCAGGATGAATTGACCGGGATTTGAACCCCGGTCCTCTGTTTTGTAATCCCAGTGCGCTAGCATTGAGCTACCGTGACAGTTTTTGTAGTATTTATTGATGTATTAGAACCATACACAAAAAGTGTTGGTTGTGTCGACTTGTGCTCTTATATGTCCACGTAAATTCTCCTTACACGAGGGTTTCGTTGTTTATGGATCAAGCGAACGCAAACTCTGTGAAATACATTGACCAGGTTACCTCCATCGTATAATGCGAGGGTGAAATAAGGTGAGTCGCCGCTGGGCTCTTGATCTTGAGGCCTGGCTAATCAAGTTGTTTGGTGAAGCGTAGGACATTTAACTTGTTGTCCGGCTAGAATCCATCAAGATGGAGAGGGACCAAGCGGTCTGCTGATGACAAGCTCGCTACTGGTCATCAGTGACATCTCTCCCTCTCTTCTAGATTCCTTTCCGAATGTTTTGAAGAACTTCTGTTTTTCTCGGAGAGTTTTGAATACGAATGCATCGTGTTTTCTAAGAACATTTTAATAATGATACAGAAACTTGCAATCATTCCCTTATACAGGGCAGAAGTGAAATAACCCTGCTGATTGAAAGGAACGTTTGAGTACACTTAAATGAATAGAAAACCTATATTACGTTTCGTGATTAAATGCACGGTTAATTAGAAAATTAAGTCGAAAGTTTCAGCAGTCTGTCAACATCACCCCTGAGACAGTCGTGTTTCTTCTCGTATTACAGATTTAAGAGTCAACGAATTCAGATCTGTCTCTGTACTCGAACCTCTCTCTCTCTCTCTCGCTAAGGCGTTCCAGTCTGCTCGCATCGTTCAGTGGCTTGAAATTAGTGGTTTTTGAATTAAATTTACACGAAAACCGTCCACGCTATTGAAATACGCCAGAGGGATAAATGATTTTTTATTAGATTTCATATCGATATGGATAAAAATCGTGATCCTGCTCGTAATAGTTACCGAATAAGAGTGTGTCAAACATTTGGGGGAAAAAAAAATTCCTGAGAAAACTATGAAATTTCCACTAATATGATATTACACTTGTTTTTGTTACATACAGTATGAGCTATTCGCTCTGAAAATCTGCAGTATCATTTCACTTCCACTCTGTATAGGCCTACGCTTTTAGTTGTCTGTTTAACGACGCTGTACCAATTACGCAGTAGCGAAATGCTACTTATTTGAAGAGATGATTCTGAAGATTCATCATAGGATTATCTGACATTCGTCTTACAACTGGGATAAACCTGGAAAAAAAAAATAAAAACTGATCCCTTTCATCTTAATTCAAACGGGATTCGGGCATATCTCTGAGCTCAGTCTTAAAATGAAGAAAGTCTCATTTGTTACCTCTAGATCACGCAGTTGGCCTTGAATAGTCCTATTTATGTTACAAAACATTCGATTTTTAGATTTACAACACAATTGAAATTTTTGTGTTGAGTATTATGTAGGCCTATTAATAGGCCTAAGTTTCAGTTTCGACTCCGAAAGCAACTAGTCATTTGACATACGATGTCCTTCTTCTTCTTCTTCTTCTTATTATTATTATTGTGATTATCACGATCATTTGTAGTTTGGAATTCCATCACAACAACGGATTTTTTAAAGTAGAAAGTATCCAGTAGAAAATTCATATCGGCATAGGGTATAGGCTATTCATACAAGAGGGGATTTCTCGGTCTCTGATCAGGTAAAAAAATCTTGATGGATGTGATATTTAACCCTTACGGTGAATTTCAGTGATGTTCGGAGAATCTACTTAATCAAATCTACTCCCTTCACTTCCACACTAAGGCCCCCAGGGATCTTTTAAGTTGCGAAAGAGAGAGTAAGAACGGAAAGCAACCGCAGTTTATTTTTCCTAAAAAAAACTGTAAACAGTAAACAACATTAAGGTAATGGATCATATGCTGAGACGAAGAGGAAGGCAGAAAAGAGGGAAAATTGGAGAATGCTGGATTTGCAATGAAGAACCTGCGCTTGGGCAGAAAACTATGAATGAATGTTCGTTCTGTCATGGTGTACACAACGGCTAAAGCACACAGGTTTAATGTTGTGAGGAAGCAGCGTTTGTGGATTAAATCTCGTCTAGGACACAAATATTTGCCTTTTTGACTATTTGACTATTTCGTGAATAAAATAAAAATGTAAGGTAATTTCCTAGAAGACGAACGAAATCCAACATGACTGACAAAAACTACCAAAAAGTTCTGCCAACTATGAAGTTCAAATGCCACCAAACATCACAAAATCAAAGATAGAAAATCAAACATATATTCATATTTTTAAAGAACAACAAGTCCTTAAAAAATGAAAATATGTTTCATTTCATCTTCGATTTTTTTGGTGTTTGATGGCATTCTAAGTTCATAGTTGGCAGTACTTTTCTGGCAGTTTTCGTCCGCACTTTACCCCCACAAATCACTAAAACATAAAACAAAACATAATAATTTATCACCTTATCAAACAAAATTCAATTCTCATTGACGTCTTCAACGACAACGACTTCACTTCCAGTATATGACTCAGGCTTCAAGGCAGTCTAAACTTAAACCATACAGGCAACAAAAGAAGTAAACCAACACTTTGTCGTACAGTTAACTTCACATAATTAAACCATGTATTTGCACAAAATTAAATTTTTTCGAACACTTATTACTCTTTAACTTATACGGAAAATTCAGTAAATAATTCTTTGGAAGCACAGAAACACAGTTTCCTCCTCAACAACCGACACAGTTCCTATTCAATAGCGAAAGAACTAAACCAAAATAGACACAAAATTTAATACTCTGTTCTATGTTCACACATCTTTCACAAATATCATAAAATGACAAACTTCCAATAGCTTTAGCCATCAGACACAATATAACACCACTCACGTCAAACAATCAAGAACAACTTACTGACGTCATTATCCATTCAAAATTAATGAAAATTCTAGAAGAAATGAAATCAATCAAATCGAAAGAAAATCATGAAATGACAAACTTCCAATACCTTTAGCCATCGGAACAATATAGTCTAACACCACTCACGTCAAACAACCAAGAATAATTGACAACGTCATTACCCACTCAAAATTAACGAAAATTCTAGAACAAATGACAACTATAACCAATCAAATTGAAAGAACATCACGGCGACACCTAGTATAAAAACCTAGAAATAACATATAAAAGTAACTAAAACTCACTAACATTTAACTCTAAAGTAAAAAAGTTGGCAGTACTTACTACATACAACCAGGTGCCCGTCTTCTATGAAATTACCAAATGTAAATAATATAGGCCTATGTCTAAAATTCGCTCACAAAATGTCAATAATTGTATATTTATGAATACTTAACCAAACAGCCTTTTAATGCCGATCGTTCTCGTAGGCAATACTAGCGGGCCGACAACGCCAGTTCCGAGAGTCGTATTATCGAGACTGCCATTCTCGAGAACGAGGAATACCGGTACTCTGTCTGTTATAGTTAAGAAATACGTACACCGATTGCCAGCTTAATTGCCGCTCACCACTGCAATTCGTGATTCTTATTGAAATATTAATGTTCATGAAGTAATTTCAAGAAGGCATAGCAGTGTGGTACACAGTAATGCAGCACGTTATGAGTGTCGACATTCTTACAGAAGTCACACTATTTTAATCAAGTGTTTATTGCCTTTCTGGAGAAACAAAATAATGCAGCACTTTCAGTCGTTGCCTAATGCCTAAGCTCGTCTAGAACAATAACAAGTTGTGGTTGGAGCTATGATATTCTCTCTCGCTATCAGCATTTCGGTGACATTTCATTTTTAATCATTCGATAGTGTTTTGAATACCGTTATAGTAATGGATATCACACGACTATATATTATTATATCGCGCGTTGACATCTGGATGTTTCGTTCTGTTATGCAACGGCATCTTCATCAGCATGAGTAATTATTACGGATGTAATAAAATAATTATTATTTATATTAATACAGGTTAGGATTGAAAAAATATATTCAGGATGGAAACGAATAAATCAAGGAGTGCGACAGGGTTGTGGTTTATCTCCTCTATCATTTATAATATACAGTACATGAATCACATTATTAAGGAATGGAGATTGAAACCACATGGAAGTATACCGATAAGTCGTTTGTCCCAAATACATGCTTTATTATTTGCTGATGGTACTGTGTTTATAGCAACTTCAGAAGATAATTTACAACGTTTGGTTTACAACTTTAATCAAATGGCAGAAAGTTTCAATATGGAAATTTCAACTGACAAATCTAAAGTGATGGCTTTTTCAGAAAAGGAACCAGTCCATAGCAAAATATGCATCAATAATAAGATCATCGAACAAGTCAAAAATTTTAGTTATCTCGGTTACCAAATTTCATATGAAGAAGAAAAGGATTTGAATGAGAAAATTATTAAATTCAACAGAGCAATGGGGATAATTAATCAGATATCCAAACCAACCTTAGTACAAAAAAACACGCGCACCAGAATTCATAAAACATTGGCCAGACTTATATTCTGTTTTGGTAGTGAAGCTTAGACGATTCGTAATATTGATTCACAAAGATTAATGGCGGCAGAAATGAGATTTATGCGTCGTACAGCGGAATAGCTACACGAGAATGGATCACATTAAACATTTTGACATTATGAAAGAACTGCAGATTGAACCGATTACGGAATACCTACAGAAATACAGACAAAACTGGAGATCACATGTCATCAGAATTCCTCGTTCTAGAATTCCGCGCCAAATTTTAAATTACCATCCTGTGGGCAAGAGATCCTTGGGCAGACCGTTCAAGCGTTGGCAAGAGACCGTAACGGGCCACTAGGCCCAGTATATGCAAGGATGATGATGATTATTATTTATATTATTATTATAAAGGACCAGAGGCTCCGACAAAAGATATATTTTTTTGTTTCCCAACTGATAAAATACTTAATGCGAAATGGGTACACTTTTTCTAAAGGAACTACAAAATTACGAAATCGAGTAGATCCTGTCACAAATTTATCTTAAAAAATTCGTAGTTGGAACCCACGAACCTCGGATGTAATAGTGAGTATGTTATTCACTTAACCACAGAGATTTTGAAAACTTATAATAGATATAATACGTTGCTTAGGATTATATTCTCTCTGGTGTGAAATATTTTGTTAGAGGAATGGGGGATGAGGATAAACGGCAATCTTCCGTGATATTTTGCCTGCCATCTCGGTCGTCAACCTCTCTCTTCACTTTACAGATTTAGAACACCTCCGACATGTTCCTTAAAGTTGGAAAACTAAATGTGGTTGTAATCGCCTGTGAATTTAGCGTGGGAGGAACAAGCCACAATTCAAGCTTTCAAACAGACTCGGCTAAAAATTCAGTCATGCAGACGCTAATCACAAGCGATGCGTTCTACACGCACAAAAGTACAACCCGGGAATTGCATCATATAATAGAGCTATGAAATATTATTTGAATGAAAACCCTGTCTCGCCACGTGTAAACCCCAAACATGGTTGTAGGTGAGGGAGTCCCTTCCAATCTCTTGGTGGAATCTTTTATTCGTATTTGGGGGAGGAGTCAGGTTAGGTTGTTTGGTCTGGCCCCCCTGCTGTGTCAAGGAAGAAGACCACTTGAGAAACTCACGCAATAATGCAGCAGCCAAGTCGGACGGAGAGAAGACGGGATGGTTAGAACGAAGGGTGATGTAAAAAGTTGGCAATGTACGGCAGAGGGGTGAATTTCTCCCTACTGTTGTCATCAAAAGTTTGTGTATTTACAAAGCGAGGGGTTGCCTTGTGCAATTAGTAATAAAAGGTAATTCAAACAATAATTTAGCTATGGATACGTAACTCTGTGTGTATTTACTTCTTAACGTGTTCACTTCTGTTTTTGTTGCAATTAAATTTTCTTCATGATAAAATCACATTGCATACTAGGCTTATAAAAAATGGGAAACACACAAAATGTTTAACGGGTTAAAAATTGAAATTGACTGTGTCCTTGTCTCAGTAGTTTTAAGACAAGGGGATAAGTTTTCTATTTATTGTCAGAAATATATAATTATTATTTGATTGAAATCTATCGATGGTTTTACATAATCCCAGGTCAACAGCAGGAACGAAGGTGAAAATTTTAGAATATGCAATGTTTAGGCCTAGTCATATTCATCATCATCGTGCTTCGTTCTCCCCCATCCTTCTGCGGTAGCTGTTAGGTTACGTTCATTTTTAGCCTTCCCTCTCCAAAAATCCTCTAATATTGCTTCAAATGAAACGGCGAAAATCGGCGTGAGACAAGTGGCCAACAGGCTTGGAGCTCTCATACACAATTCCTCTCAGCAGTCCCTTGCAAGAATGCTTTTCTTGTATCTTTTTAATGTTTTTCCTCACGTTTCTCCATTAATTAATTCATCTGTGTCGCTACAGTTCGGTGTGGACCCTGGCCTCCTTAATTGTGTGGCTATATACTTTCCTACCTTCAGCCAGTTTTGTCCAATTTTTATACCCCAGTGTCCTCACCATCATGACAAGATTTACACTTATAAGAAAAAAAATTAACGCCCACATGCCTCAGCACAGTCCGATCATCTAACAAGTACGGGAATAATGTGTGGTTAGTATGATTGACTCTCAGCCGTTATAGGTGGCTTTCGATACCGGATTTCGGTACTCACTGTACCTCCCCAAATTCATCACGATGTTAGATAGACACCGGTCGTATATACAGTGGCCGAAATGTAATGAGAAAATTTCTTCCTCCGATATTACGCATTCTGATGTTATTACATATAGGCTATAATTGACCAATTGCGTTCTCTTTTAGTACAAGCCTGCCAACTTGAACACAGGTTAACCAACTTCAAAATTTATGGCACGGAATATTTAAGAATTCAATTCACGTGATAGTCTGGTCAAGAAGTAGGCCTATAGGCTATATTGAAAGTGATTCTGCTGAATTTCTGGGTTAATTACAAGCATTGGATGAAGAAGTAATTGTCATGGCCTTCTTGCTACAAAATATACGACGACCAAATAGCTTTTTGATGACAACAGAATGAATCTAGTAGGCTGTGATCGGAAACGAGAACGGCAAAGTTAAAAGTTCGCCAACCTTCACGTTCCCGTTTCCGAGTTCCGGTAAGCTTCTCGTTAATTGTGAAAGCTCACATTTAAATATTGTATGTTAACATTTTTTCCGTTCTCGTTCTCATTGCCGTTTCCGTTCCCGGTTTATTGTGGACCGGCCTTAAGTCGGAAAACAAAATTATGGTCATAGGATATGGAATCTATAACTAGAAACGCTATCGCACGACACGAGTGTTTAGTAAATACATAGTACTAATTCAAATTTTATGTAATTTGTTTTCGTATATTGGCCGCTGCGTAACGTCGCGGTGAAGGCGTTGTACTACAAGTCCAGTCGCGGGTTCGATTCCCGATTGATTTTGCCCATTGATCTAATCCAGTGATAGCATGCGCTGAAATGGGTAAAGGTTAAAGAGTGTCTCGGAATGTGCACCGTCGTGCAGAAGGGAGAAAGAGAGAAAGCATACCCGCCAGCAGCCACGAATGCACAATAGTGCAGTGTTTTATCCGCGGGTAAGGGACGCTAGCCCGAGGGTGCACTGTGCTGATGACCGCTGATCTAATCCTTTCGATCGCACTATGACCGTGGTATTCACTCTGCCTCCAATATAAATGAGTACTAGGATGTTTCCTTGGGGTTAAAGATGGGCTGCATGTAGAACTGACATCCCGACTGCTACTTGGTGCCGATTGTTTCGTGAGGTGGTAGCCGTAATATCCTTCCATCCAAAGAGTCTTTTGAGGCTTGTAAGTGATAGCTTTTTTTTAAGCACATAGTCTAAGATTTTCGCTATGGTTCATCTTCATATTTTAATTTTGTTTAATAGAATGCAGAGAAGAAACAGTTTAATTATTAGTCTGTCATTACAATGAGAAAATATGTGGGGCGTACAATTTCACATTTCACTTTTTATTTTGCTGCCTTTATTTCATAGAGATATATGATATTAAAATAATAAACAGTCTGTTGTACATAGAAAATATTTAATAACTTTTTTTATAACATTCGACATTGAATAGTGATATCGTGTCATTCACTTATATTCAAGGTTTATATGACCGTGCGTTCAAGTTCTTCTAATGAATGCTGTACAGAATCTTTTAACTCCTATTCTTTTTATGCTATCCTGATAGTCACTTCCATTTTCTTCTTCCATGTGATCTGATTAATATTAATGCGATATTCTCTCAAATGGCACTTGAATGTTGTGCTTATTATGATCATTAAAATTTCAAGATGCTTGCCACAAGAACGTCTGCAGAAGAACCAGTAGACCGAGTGTATACACCATTCATTTTCGACATGGAGCGCTATTACATTCGCAATTTACCGAAAATGCTAGACGTATCTTAGGTTGTATGACCTCCCGTTTAAGGAGAACTGTGTTTGATTCTCGGCACACCACATTCGTGGGAACGAGGAAAGAGATTTTCTTCAACTTTTTCATCTCGTAATCTGATCACAGCATTGTCCACGTAACTCTCCCATTGTTGCTAATATGCGTATGAAATATTGTTATATAGGATTTTTCAAAAGTAACCCATATTACACTTAAAATGGAATTAGGAAAAGTGGGACGAAATGTTCTTAGATACGCCAACCTTGTATTAGAAATAAATATTCATACAGAAACAAAATATTTTTGCGATTGTTGTGCGAGTTTTGACGTTATCGATAATATTTTTAAATGTCAATGTATAGTTTTCAATTTCGTCTGAAAGAGCATATTTTTATGCAGTAATACGTAATTTGTAGCCAAAATGGTGGTTTAGTGGCTAGAGTACTGGACTTATAATAATCCTTTGAACCTGGGTTCGATCCCCAGTGTACCCTCCGATTTATAATTTGTGTTGGGCAAGCTCATGGTCCAGGTAACACGGCGGTTTTCTCCGGGAAGCTCCGGTCCCCCTGTGGCATCCCAACAAATCTCCATAATGATCTCATCTCAGAGCGGGTATAGCGTAGACCAGCCTCCTACAGCGAATCCTGGGCAACTAACTACTGTATCGGTAAATTGGTCTATATAAGTGGCTTCTTATGGGTGAATAACGTAAGTGTATAACCCACCATTAGTAAAAAAAAAACTTGTTTTATACAGAAGCAGTATGGTTATTGTTACTGTGGTAACAATGTTATTGTTGATACATTTTGTTGGTCCCTGTTTATGAAAGCAGTTTTATTGACTAAGGGGGTACTGTGAAGAAATATGAGAAATATGACCATATTTGTTAAGAAAAATGTATTTTGTTCTTTTACATTTAAATACTCTCCATGCCTTTTTAACAAGTGTGATAAGTTTAGTGACTTGGCGCAAGAGGGCTATAATACTGTGTAAGTATATAATTCTATTATAGCCGTCTTGCCTTGACGCAACTAGAACACGTGTTATTACAGCCATTTTAAGTGTGTACATTGCTCAAGGGCCACACCCCCGTCCTTTTAAATCTCCTGCTTAATTTATCATTTTTCAATACTGAGATTCATTTTATTCTTTATTGCCTTGGACTACAATTTAACACACAAATTCAATATTATATTATGCAAGAACCCTAGTATTCATTTTATTCCAACAGCAGATCGGAGATATGATTATTTTAATATTGTATGTAATATTTAATTCGAATGTTTGTACTATAATGAAAAAAAATTCTGGCTAAGAAAGTGATGAATAATTTCAAGGGAAGAAGTGCTCCGGGTCCTTCGGCTGAACGCGCCAAGGCTCTACCAACTAAGCTACCCAGGAACTATACCCTTTTTCCCTTTATATCTACAGACCTCAAAGTGGGCTGACAACCGTCAAGCAGCCAACATTGAGCCTCAGGTGTTGCTCTCTATGAAATTGATTTGAATAATTTCAAGGGAAAAATTGTTCCGGACCGGATATTGAACCCGGGACCTTTGGCTGAACGCCCCAAGGCTCTACCAACTAAGCTACCCAGGAACTATACCAGACCCCGACCCTTTCTCCCTTTATATCCACAGACCTCAAAGTGGGCTGACAACCGTCAAGCAGCCAACATTGAGCCTCAGGTGTTGCTCTCTGTGAAATTGATTTGAATAATTTCAAGGGAAAAATTGTTCCGGACCGGATATTGAACCCGGGACCTTTGGCTGAACGCCCCAAGGCTCTACCAACTAAGCTACCCAGGAACTATACCAGACCCCGACCCTTTCTCCCTTTATATCCACAGACCTCAAAGTGGGCTGACAACCGTCAAGCAGCCAACATTGAGTCTCAGGTGTAGCTCCCTGTGAAATTGATTTGAGTAATTTCAAGGGAAATTACTCGAACCCGGGACCTTTGGCTAAGCGCGCCAAGGTTCTACCAACAGAGCATTATTATTATTGTTATTATTATTATTATTATTATTATTATTATTATTATTATTATTATTATTATTGTCATGGTTTGACTCGGTCAATTTCTTAGACATTTTAAATGCCAAGCAAGACACACAGTGGAACTTGTATGAATACCACAATGCAAGCAGCATTGGACGTGGAGATCCATGCCGGAGGCGGGATGCGATCCAGTGTCCTCAGAGCCCAAAATATATGACTTTATGTACAAACGGCCGAACTATTAATGTGAAACTTCATATTTTTTGTACCTTAAACATAGAAAGATTCCTGTGAAGATACTGTTCGCAAATAAAGGACTTCAATTCCAAGGGACTGGGCACGTGAAGCTGCGCGGCTCCTTGATAGCTCTCGCCCAACTGCGGGAAGCGAGGGGGGAGGAGGTTCTGTGCAGTCATTCCGAGATCCCAGCTTCCGATATTAATTCTGCTAGCATACACATGAATAGGGAAGTTAGGATATGTGTGTTGTACCGGGGCGGATATAATGAGGCGGATAAAATTGGGCGGCTGTTTTTCTGAATGTCGTATATTTCGTTCTTGTTATATTCTTTCTTGTCTTGTTTATTTCCACTGACATGCATCGTGTTTTCCATGCGATTCGATACAGTGGCCAGTCTTAATGATTCATTTTCCCAAGCCCACTCACAATTGAAGAGGTGGATTCCAAACTGGCCTAAGTCAAAATGACAAGTTGTGAGAAAAATGACAAAAACCTATAAAACAAATTTGTAGCTCCTAATGCCTGCATATGTTTTTGAAACGGATCTAGGCTAAGTCAAGTCTTAGGAGATTCTATTAAATAAACTTACACAGTTCTATATGGGTTTGGAAAGGATAAATTAAAATGTGAATAAAACAAGATAAAAAAAATGACTTGGGACACTTTGGAATTCAACTCTTCAATCGTATATTACCAAGACCGCTCATAATAGAAACGATAAAGACACTTGTTGAAATGTAAGCAAGAAGTTGGCGGATTTAAGAACAATAAATATTAGGTCCTAGTCGTTTTATATATTCGTTAATGCATAATTTCTAATCTTTTTTATTAAATTCAAAATTATTTATTTACATGAACAAAATACATAAATAATGTCAGTAATATGTTCTTGTTCTCCTGCTTTTTTTTCACCGACTTCCAACATTCCGGAAGTTTTTTTTTTTTGTTTCTACGTCTGAAGAAATCCGGTGGTTTGAAATTGAAGAAATTGTCACTTCAACTTTGAAGAACATCTTTGTTATTAAAGGAGATATCGCGGAGATGGTCGGAAGAGAGCGGAGAAGATGAAAGTCTGATGGAAGGAGATCAGAAGAATAGGACAGCCTACATGTGAACGGACATAATCACTTCTCGGTCGTTTTTCTTGAATTGCGGCCTCAAGACGACTGATGTGTTGGCAATAAATATCACCACCGATGGTTACATTTCCTCAGTCTTCGTCTTCTTTGTCCCACACAGCACCTTTCGCACGGGGAGTTGCTTCCCCCCCCCCCAAACCTCAGCCGCCCTTTTCTGTTTCTGATGTTGGTATAGTCCTAAAGGCCCAATTTTTCGTTACCGGTAACAGTTTGGGGCACAAGCTGTGGATATTGTTGACGAACTATAAGATGAAGAGCAAGCGAAGAAGTTTGCCCTTGCCTATGGAATGCAAATGTTGCACGATGGTTGATTGGCCATTTCCCAAGTTGAGTGACGTAGATCGTCATGAATTGTAGCATTCAAACGGTCTTAATCAAAGTCTGTCTTCCTGAACGAGGAATCTTCATATCAAAATTTCCCGAGAAACGAAAAAACCGTTTTCGTGCCGTACTTTTCCAGATGGCTTTCTCCCCGTAAACATTATAAATGGTTTTAGCGGCCTCCGATACCTTTACTTTCCATACCTGTGGAGTAACGGTTAGCGCGTCTGGCCGCGAAACCGGGTGGCCCGGGTTCGATTCCCGGTCGGGGCAAGTTACCTGGTTGAGGTTTTTCCGGGGTTTTCCCTCAACCCATTATGAGCAAATGCTGGGTAACTATCGGTGCTGGACCCCGCACTCATTTCGCCGGCATTATCACCTTCATCTCATTCAGACGCTAAATAACCTAAGATGTTGATAAAGCGTCGTAAAATAACCTACGAGAAAAGATAGCTTTACTCCTTGGTTAAAAACAAAGGATGTACAGTATGTCAGAAATGTTTTTTTTTTCTATTTGAAACTCTATTTTCGCTAGCCCATAATTTCATATAAACTTTATAAAATATTGAAAAATACGAGCTGTATTCAAAAACACCATACAAATGACGAATTCCAAATAAATTTCTGACGAATGCCCTATTGCGGTGGTAAACAAAAACACTACAAACTTGCGTAACAGTTTATGGAAACGTTCATCTTCTACTGGCCTTTTCGTTATAAAAGTGATACTGAAATTCTTAACGATTTATTATTATTATTATTATTATTATTATTATTATTATTATTATTATTTCCTTCAGTCAGGGTATAGGCTTATTCTAAGCTATATTTAATGCGTCAGACCATTCTTTCCACTTTGCTTTTCTTCCATCTTATTTCATTATTAGTTTAGAAACTTTGGTGATTTATTCATCATGTATGTTTTTTCACTCTTTTTATGTTATTTCTAAGCTTGTCGAAGTTTGTCGTTTGAGAAAAAGAATCGTGTATCTTCATTGACTCGCTTTTCTTTTTCTTCCCTCATAGTATAATTTTAAATCTCTATTAATTTCACAACGGAGATCTGAATTGATTTTTTTGTCTGTCTGTATCTGTATTTGTCTTTATCTCTATCTTTCTCTATGCGTTCTAATTGCCCATCATTTGGAGTCATACATTTGAAACTTATCTGGGAACACTCATTAATTTGTACATTTTAATGTTGTTCTCGCAATGTTTCCATCTATCGTTTTGGAAAAGTTGAAAGTCTGAACTTACGAATCGAGAAAAGGAAATTTGAACTGTCTGAAATTGAATGATCTAAAGCTAAATCTAAGTTGTTATAACAGGACAGCGGTATATTATGGGACGTTCGATATATCCAGGAAGGTTGTAGCTTATCTGGAACTATGTTGCTCAGTTCATTCTCGTTCGCTGCTCGCAAAGTTGTGACGTGGTGAGTTGAGCTTTGGTGTGCTAAGGCTTGTGAAATCTTCAGTGATTGTCTCTTCCTACTTTAGTCTGGTACGTGACTTGATTGAAACTGCTTTTGTTTGCTTTGTATTACATCATGGTGACGAAGTGCGAGGTGCTTTGGTCAGTTTTAGTAGTCAGTGCGGCGTTGATGATCTAAGCTACTAAAATAGGTAGGCCTACCGGTAACTCATTTGAGTACGATGTATTTTAAAAATGCTTCTTTAATAAGTTCAGTGATACTGAAGCGCCCATGGTGAAAATTATGGTGGCAGAAGATCATGTTGCTCTAGATTTAATGGCGGTACTTGATTTTTGTTGCCATGATTTCACATCACCGTACTTCTTTATGGAGACTTTTTCTTCCTCTTCCTCCCCTCTCTCCTACCTTTCTTCGTCTCAATTTTATCCATCTGTATAAGCTTCCTTGTTCTCTTTGCTTTTCTCTTCTGTTTTTTCCTCTTTTATTCCTCCCTTCCGTCTCTCCTCCGTCTTTATCCACTTCACTTGCCATCTCCTACCTCCTCTCTTTCATGCTCTTCTCTACTGCCCTGTTCTCTCTTCCTTTCACTTCGTCTCCTTTCTCACTATCTTCTTTCCTCATCTTCCGTCGTTTTCTATGATCTAGCGCAGCGTTTCTTAAACTTTATTGAAGTGAGGACCACGTTTTAAAGTCAGAACAGTTCCGCGGACCACCTTACTCTTGTTTCCTTCGAAAGTAAATTTTATCATTTTCGTAACATATTTTGATACCAGTATACTTATATTTTAAAATTGAATTAAGGTTCGATACTTTGGTCCTCTGTTATGAATTCGGGTGGTCCCTGGCTGGTTTACAGGAGCGGCGCCAGATGTGCAGGGAAAAGATGGCGAGAAACACCACGTGTATAGTGCTTTAAATCCCTCTTTTGTTGCTGAGAGTAGAGTGAGAAGTCGATAGACGGGTAGGGTAATAAATTTCATAAAATGTCAGTACTGGGAGAAAAAGTGAAATTCGATTGTCATGTATCATTTCCAAAGTCAGAGATTTTAAGCTATAGTGTGATACGCAATTCGTTTGAATTTAGTTTTTCTTCTGTCTTTTTTTTGAAGGATCACAAGGACAGGCCTCGAGGACCACAGGTGGTCCGCGGACCATAGTTTGAGAAACGCTGATCTAGCGGATACTGTGCTTGTCGTTGGATCCAAAATCTAACAGTTGAAGAAAATGAAAGAGAGCTAAACCTGAAAATTCACATATTGTTCATTCGTTATGCCTTATTATAAAGCGTTTGTTAGTTTAATACTCTCAGGACGTTTGGAAATAAAACAAATGTTCTTATGGAATGCTGTATTCATATAGAGTAGGCATGAGCATAACGGAGGGGAGGTAAATATGATCCAGTTCCTCTTTCCACAATATTTCGGACGTATTTACATCACATGAAATTGGCTTCCCTTAGGGATGTAAAAAACTAATGCGGCATGCCATTACATTAAACATTAGCCTATTTTAAATCAAGTCAAATACGTAATTATAGGCATTCGTAGGACACTATGGCTTAGCACTCATTATAAATAATCACTTATAAGCTGTAGATCGCCTACACTGTTTGATCAGGACGAGTCTGTCTATATTAGGATGAATACTATTACTACATAAACGTAAATCAGTTACGAGATGATAGGCTGTTAGACGTATACGCGCAATATTTTTCATCAGGTTCATTTTAGAAAACGAAAATGTTCGCTGACATAGTGAACTCAAAGATACAGTAGCTAGCATCTTAGCTACGAAATTACGTTAAGTTAGAAGACTTGTCATTATACATTTCCTTGTTCTCTATGACTCGCCTATGTGTTTGAGATATGATAAATTGATCGGATTGCGTTTTGACTAGTAGTGATTGTGGGTTGGCTTTTCCATTAACAAATTATTCTTGTAATTTCTGAAAGCTTCCTCACTACTTCAACCTGCACAGTAAATTACATTAAAATAACAGATTGCTTTATCGCATGTAGCAATTATTTTATTAACATAAACCATTTTTAACAATCATATATTCAACTCTTATCTATAAGTTTATGTTCGCCAAAATTCTTCTTATGTTCAAGATCAAAGTGCCGTCTGATATGTTTTATATAAATCTCAACTGAACCATTGACGCATTGAACTTTACCTGTTTTGATAATAACAAAATAGTCTTGTTCCCATTTTTCTTGGAAATTAAAATGAAACCAACAATTGATTTGCCATATTCTAACACTTTACACACTCCTCATTAGAACGCTATGATACTGAATTCAAACTCTGCAGACACGTAGAATAGTTGTGGAGGGAGAAGTGAAGGGGTGGTGTATATAGTGGCCATGCGGGAACATAATGCTTTAAACAGGGCATGAATATCTGCATAAGTAAGGTAAATATTAAAGGAAAATGAGATCAAGTTCGTACCAAAACAATAGATTCCAGTTAAGTACAGCGTGGAGTATAGATGTCACCCACGCTACACCCTGGTTCTTCTCGCTATAGATAGACGATACGCAGTTCACATAAACAACGCATACTATCATTCTGTGGAGCTGTGTACAGTCGTGAATAGTTTGAAGAATAATGTTAATTTATATTACTATTTTAGGTACTGGACGAAGTGAGCTATTCTGATATTATTGTATTATTTAGGCCTACGTAATATTAATATTCCAAAAAAGTAAACTCATCTGTTATTAAATAGCCTATGTAAACAGGAGTGTGTAACACGTTTATTTTTTCCCGGATTAATCTTCGTTAAATGTTGACGCCTCGTGCTGGTATGCATTCGGTTGCATTGCAGTCCAAGTTCAACATCGGAATTACGATACGAACCTCCTAGCTTGCATTACAATAGAAATGAACAATTTTCTTGGAAAAAATTCTGGGATTAATATTATGTGCCACATACGAGATACACTATTAGATTTACGAAGTTGTTGTTCACCTGATGATAGTAAAAATACTGTATCCCATTTTAGATTTGCTCCAGTAACGTCTTGTGACGTAGAACGAATATTTTCAGAGTACAAAATTGTTTGTTTTTTTTTTCTGAACAAACAAGCAGTAGGCTTATTTCTTTTGATAAAATGAACATATTCATTGTTATTATTATAACTTATAATGATGCTAGAATCATAATTGTGTACTTTGTAAGTTATTTTTATATGTGTGGACAAATTATTTTAGATTGGGAGTTACAAAGTTTATAATTACAAATTATTGTTTTTTTTTATTATTCGTATATTATTTTGATGTTCTAAGGCCGTCAACGATTGGAGCACATGTTTGATTGCCAATCGACTGTACTACATGTTTGTCGTTTTGGTTCACTGACATTGAGAGCTGCGCTACTAGACTTTTCATTCGGTAGTGATATAGTCAAGCTCACACAATTTAACAGTTTTAGTACCAACTTCCTACCTCTGGTCATCATCTGCGACAATCAGACGCATTCCGAATGGAGAGGAACACAGGCTCATCCTGTGAAGCTGATGATATTGATTATACCAAAGATCATATATACTCAGATTGTTCGGCCTTATAGACTTTGACGGTAACAACTTTTATCAGGTTTACTATGCTGCCATCTGGTTGTTACATAAGGAGTCACGTCATGACTCCCATTTGAAATGCATTAGCGACTGTACTGCCATCTCGTGTTCGTTTACAGCGGACGGGTGGCGATCTTGGCGGTTGTTCACTTCAAAGTACTACCGATTTTAACATAGGGATGAGCAATCTGTTATATATGTGATCTGGGATTATACCTACTATTTTTATTTTGAAACGTGTGGCCAGTCTACAAACCTCGAAATGCGCAATAGGCGACATTTTTAGTCGTTGACTAATTTTACACGCAAAATTAAGCGTACATCACAAGTTGAACTTGCAACTACTGACCGTCTGTAGCAAGTTAAGTTGGTTTTAGGCCCTACAATTTCATGATATATTGCCTTCGTTAAAGTGGCAATATGCCTCAGTAAGTGGAAAATTACTTCATATTAATTTTGTACGATACAGCAGTACAGTAATCCCCTCCTACCCAGGTAGGAAGCAGGTTGACGCACCTATTGGAGAAATGAGGTTCGGCGCTGGTATTGTATTCTGGCTTGTCACAAGACCTTTATTATTATATACGCCTTATTACCTCGATCTTTCTACTTTGACAAACACCCTCGCTTTCTTCGTTTCGTGGGAGTATTGTATAGAAATTTAACCACAAAAATTATTGTTCTCTCTCTCTCTATTCAATTTTTTGTCATCAGCCTATTCATTTCATTCTATAGAAAACGAGAATAGTCGGACAATATTCTATCTCTATCGTTTTCAGTGGGTGGGTTTAAGAGTTCGAAACGTAACGAAATTTGTTAATTTGTCATAAGAATACGCGATTAAGCGAAGACCGTTAGCGATAGAAGCTACCTTTTCTTCTCTCCCGTTTTTTCTCCTCTCCTCTCCTCTCCTCTCCTCTCCTCTCCTCTCCTCTCCTCTCCTCTCCTCTCCTCTCCTCTCCTCTCCTCTCCTCTCCTCTCCTCTCCTCTCCTCTCCTCCCTCCATTTCTTTTTACTCCCATTCCCTTCTCTCATCTTTCCCTCTTTCTTTTTTATCACCTCTTTATCTCACCCTCTATTCTTTCTCTCTTTATCTCTTTTTTTCAATCTCTTCATCCCTCTACCTTGTTTCCTCTATTCATACTTTTCTGTCACCCTCTTTGTTCGTTTTTCTCTCTTTCTTATGGTACCATACCCGAAGACTTAAGGCGTCGGCGTCAGTTCCAAGGATTTCTATGATTACTTGCGTCATCGAAAGTTCGTTGTTGGGATTTTATGGTGTTGATTTCCCCAGAAAAATAACACTACCCTACAGAAATTGTAGTTGCTAACGCACTGTTGATGATAGAGATTGCTAATTATAGATGAAGATAAATAAGGAAAATGAAAGTATCATGAAAAGTTCCGTTTAACGTGTAGGCCTACGCCGTGTTTCAAAATGTTAGTAACACTTTCGTATTATTATTATTATTATTATTATTATTATTATTATTATTATTATTATTAATGAAAAATTAATATGGTAATGTCACTTCATAACCAAATTCTTAAGTTTCAAGTTGTAACTGAGTTTCTGAAAACCTATTATTTCTGTTGCCGAGGGAGTTTTTATTGGAAAATAGCAACTCTATAAATCGTTTTGCGTTCTGCAGTTTGGGTAAACAAATTCAGTAAGAATTGTACAAAGGTTGTTTTGTAGGCATTTTCATATTGACCGTCTACCACATCATTGGATTGGACATGCTACCGCCTCTGATCTGACCTATCGCACTTGGCCTCCCAAGTCACCAGACTTGACACCATGGGCCTCCTTTCTTTTGGGGTATATGAAGAATGCAGTTTATGTTCCACCTCTACCCCAGGACTTGGAATAAGTAAGACAGTCGTGTCATTACTGCAATTCCGTACATAAACAGAGATAAATAATGTTGGAGAGAGTGAGGCTATATCGTGTATGCCGTGTAACAAGGGTTTCTCACATTGAGTGTCAGTAAGCTTTTAGAGGTTCTTGATTTATATTATAGACCAAGTTATTGTATCATTAATACTTAGTCTATTTATGAAAGTGTTACCATATTATTTTGAAACACATTATTTGTATAGACCTATAATAGATTCTTCTTAAACCAGAGTTTTTTTTTTAACCTTTTCAAATACGTGGCACCTGCAGGTGTAATTTAAAATCCCGCGGCACCCTCATATTAGGCCTAAACTAAACCAGTGGTTCCCAACCAGGGGAATTTTTTAAGGTTTTAAGAGAGAAAGTGTTTACTGAATGTTGACTTGTGTCTCATTCTCTGAATGTTGACTCTTGTGGACTCACCTTTTTTACTGTTTTTTTTTCTCGCGACACACTAGCATATCATTCGCGGAACACGGTTGAAAATGGCTGACTTAGACTGAGTGGAAATTCTGATTCATATTTTCAGCGTGGAACTTTGACATTCTTGTACTCTAACTTGGTTAGATAGAAACGTTGACAGAAATGTAGTCACTTTTCTAATCGTGAAGTTTTATGTGTGAAACACTGTTGCCTCGTTTAGTGTAAAGTGATTTTGGTAAGATATTAGAACTTATTTTTCGAGAGCAACGGAACATTTGACCGCGAGGACAATGCTTTGTTTTTCTATAAAATGAAGAGAAGTCTTCACTAGTAGTCATATTTTTCGATTTTCCCGGTCAAGGAATTCTATATTGATCTTGACAAACCGATTTTTCTGAGATTTTCACAGTTTTCTCGTCTATTTGGTGAAAATCCCCGGCTAATGTCTTGAAATGGATTCTTCGAAAATAAGTTTTCAGTGTAGCAAAAGGAAATGAAAATCTCGCTTGACATTTAAAAATATTATTTTGTGAATATAATAATACAGTACTAATAAAGATAATAACGTATGCTATTTACTTACATCATATTCAATTCGCATTTATAAAGAAAGAATGAAAATACTGTATTTACAAATACGATCAGAGCCATCTAGTGTTAACGATTCTTAACTGCACATGAATACCAGAAACAACGGCATAATGGAAATATTTATTTATTACTTATAATGAAATTTTAAATATAACTTAGAAATTTAATTAAATGTAGACCTACAATTATGGGAATGACATTCCGTAGAAGTAAATTTATTGATTGTAGCCTACTTGATGCTGGGAGAAGTGATCTTGATTGATTGTTTTTAAGTTTATTGATAGTTAGGTTATAGTGTTCCTCATTGACTTTTGGAAGAAATTGCGAATCATCAGTGACAAGATTGAAGTGACTTTGTGAAATCGACATTATTTAAGTGATAGATGTTTCTGATTGGTTGAAATTCATCGGTTTATTGCACTCGATTGGTGGATTAGCACGTAAGGGAAATGATGTTATAATGATATAACTTCATAAATGTTTAGCATATTCTACTACCGGCAGTCTTACTAAATAAAGCAGTACTAAATAATTAAAATATGTTGAAATTGTAAGTAATTTATACTCGGCATCTTTCGTGGAGAAAGCGTAAGTAAAGCCTTGGTTTCTCCGAACCGACGCATGCGAGATGCGAGGTGCGAGGCGTGCCTCGCACAAATCCAGACTACGGAAAAGGTAGTGAGTGGTTTTTATAAATGCGAGGCGCGCACACCTCGCATCTCGCGGCTATAGAAACCACTCACTATCTCTTCTGTAGTCCGGATTTGTGCCTCGCATCTCGCATGCGTCGGTTCGGAGAAACCAAGGCTTTAACAAGACCAACTATGAATCGAGACTAAGACTACGTCCACGTTCTACATACGTGATACTTATTCGAGTGGAACTTTATCGATGTACTTCAGTAATTCTGCATTGTGTTTTAAAATGCTCAGATCTACGAAACAATGAATGACATTCCTTTGTCCCTACTTTGCGTCGGACGTTGGTATTCAGGCGGACTATTGAATCCGGAGTTAACTCTGTCTTAAGACGCCTAAAATGTTTCGTTTTATTTCTGTGTTATAGAAAGGGCCACGTCATAATCATTTCCATTCTGATATTTTTCCCTCTTTTGTTCTTTTCTTGCCCCTTTTTTTATTTCTACCCCTTTCTGTATAACCCCTCCATATTTTTTGGGAAGGGGATTGTAAGAAGTATGCAATTCTTGATTTGTCTCCCACCCCCCTCGGCAAGAATTTCACGTCACTTCTATGTACTTGGGTACGGGGATGGGGTGGCTGGTCTCTGTTTGATCTCTCGAGATGGCTGCGAGCTCGGTAAGGTAGTATGCATCTACTCTAAGTGGATGGGCATTGTTCTCCGGGAAGCACTTCAAATCTTGACTGCTGCTACTACTGTACTGTGAGTTGATGGATGTTGCATGCGCGACTCCAAAAGCAGAGTTTTTTAACTTCCTTCTTTTTTCTCTCTCTCTTTCTTTCTTGCTATTTGTTATTCTCGCATTCCCATGCTATGGGGGTTACTCTGCTATTTTTATACATCATTTTATTTTTAATCTGTTGAAAATTTTGTTTCGTATCGTCATTGTAGATTTTTTTATTTGACGTGTATTGTATGTATGTTACTCGGAGGGCTTGTTATTCGTAATGTAAAAATAATATCACACAGTCTTCGCTTCTTATTCATTTCATACTTACAGTCGTAAATTGATGAGGTGTACGCTGTGTTTCATAGTCGGTTAGGCACTTTGGGTATTCGAACATGTCGTTGATTTGTGTTAGCATTACTTCTTTTGTGCAGACAGTGCCATACTTAATATTTGGAATGAAGCTGTAATTAGTGAGATGTATTCTTTTCTTATACTTCGTGATTCTGAACGATTTAAGTGGCAACGTTTCAAATTCCAATCCCAGTGATTTTGAGTTCGATTCGGGACAGGGAAATGAGGATTTATTTTTCCTCCCACACGGACTGGATATATCCCCATTTATCTTGGGTTTGTTCTGTATCGTCATGCACGGAGAATTGCAATAATCAAGGTATCCGCTACTTGTTAACGCCTAGTTTTGTTCAGAATTATCACAGTAGTGAGAGAACGGGCCAGAGTCACATAAATTCTTCTGGAAGTATGTCTTACAAGCAAACATTCTCATGGGGGCAGGTACAGAAGTTATTTTTCTTCCACCATGTTAATAATGTCAAAACAAGTGCTTGTACAAATCTTGGCCACTCGAGCGCAATTACGAGGGCCGTGAAGAAATAAGTTTCTCTGGGTCCGTTTACAGGAAGAAAACACAATTTTATTGGAAACATTTATTGGAACAGATACAACTGTTGAGCTATTTTTCAACATATTCCCCACTGGAATTGAGACATTTGTTATATTATGGGATCGAGTGAGAGGTGCAGACGACTGTCACATATTGGTCCGATCCCAGGCGGCAGATTTCTGCGACACAGGGATACAAAAGTTGATCCCAAATGTCTCAATTCCGGTGGGGAATATGTTGAAAAATAGCTCAACAATTGCTATAGCCTATCTGTTCCAATATATCTTTCCAATGGAATTGTGTTTTCTTTCTGTAAACGGTCCCAGAGAAACTTATTTTACGGCCCTCGCAATTGCGCTCGAGTGGCCAAAATTTGTACTTGCACCTTGTTTGACATTATTAACATGGTGGAAGAAAATATATCTTTTTATGTCCCCATGAGAATGTTTGCTTGTTAGTGGTAGTGCAACGCACGATAGAAACAAATTAGAAACCCTGCTTAGCGAGAAGATGAAAGATATGGAAGGCCCACTAGTACCGATATTGCTAATTTTAATTGGTTTTAACATAGGTATTACTCGGTTGATTTCATTAACTCTTAATTTTCTGTAAGAAACAAAATGTAATAAAAATTTGTAGGATAGATTTCGAGCTCATTGCCGTTTTGTGTTTTTATTTTCAAATGAAGATCTCTTAATTTTTACTAAAAATTGTTGTATTTCATGTACATCATTGCCAAACAAATTGACTCCTAGGTACGGAATGTAAACAGAATTTGAATCGCTGTACAAAGACAAACGGCGTGCTCAAAACTATTTTTTGATAACAGTGATGCGAAATGTGTATTTCCACGGAAATCGCATACTTTTTTGCAGCATCTCAATACTTTCTTTCTATTTTTAGGATACCTATAATGAGAAAGTTAGAGTTCAAGTAGCGCCATCCTAGAAATACACGAAAATAAGTTAATTTGTAGGCTATATGTAATGAATTGTTTAGTATCATCTCTCCTACCAAGTGGTCAGATTATCTTTCGGCCGGTGGAACGTGGGAACTGACGCAGCGTGGTTGCGCCTGACTCATGAGTTTCGCTCTGTAACGTTCCGCTCATTTTTACGGATATTATATAAATCATGCAAACGTTATAATTTATTGCGTAATGAGAACTGACCTGTGTTATAAGAGTTGCTTAGAGTAGTGGCTGTCTTGATTCACACATGCCTGACATCTTGTGATGAAATTTGTATTAACACCCAAAAGTCCTTTTTCAGTAATTCTGGCATTTTCTGTTCTTATATTGACTTCCAGTTCGTCGATGGTGTGTGCATGACTTATATAGACTTGGTTTTTCAGGGATCCCCACAAATAAGTTAATAGTCGCTCACCGTAAGGTCTGGCGAATGTGCGGACCATAAACCTTTGGAAATAATTCTGTCCTTAAAAACCTCTCTTATATCGTCAGCAATATGGGCTGTGGCGGAATTCTGTTCAAAATACTCATCCGAATGGGAAGAAATTTAGGAGTATTTGTGTGCGTTATTTCTCTGTATTTATTGTCGTCTCAAAAAATAAAGATCCTTTATTCTTCTGGCAGTGACATTGCTCTGTAGCCTACACCAATTTTTACAACTGTAACGGAACTTCGTGAATTCTGTAGGGCTTTTCCTCGCTCCAGTATCTATTGTTTTGTGTACATAACCGTGTGAATAAAACCACGCCCCGTCAGAGAAAATAATTAACCCTGGATCAGCTGTACCTTCACCAATATTCTGTAAAGCCCAATTATAGAAATTTGCCCGACTTACATTGTCACGTGGCTGTAATTCATGTAAAGCCTATTACACTCACGCTGTACAGTGTAGTTGCCGCGTGGGCTGATCCTTTTGAAACGCCTACTTTCTGACACAGACGACGCTTCATTGGATAGCGTTCTAAAGATGTCCCAGTTTCATCCAGTTTTTCTTCCGTTAAAACCGTTCTTTTTCGCCTACGGATTCTAATGTTTACGGAACCAGTCTCTCTTAATCTAAGAATCAGTCGCCTAACTATCTCTGTTCGGAACTTGAGCGACAGGAAATTTCTGTGGAAATTGCCTACAGATCTCTCGACATGATTCCGTTTTTACATACAGTATGTCATACATGAAAATTCTTTGTATTAATATGAACTTTTCGGTTGCCATTTCAGTGGGATGATGACACACGCACGCACACACACACCGCAATTACACTGAAAAAAAGATACGGAAATATGCATATATAGAGCACACTGGCAGTAATATCTACATACTGGAATTGGTCTACACTAGAAAAGAAATGCAGAAACTATACCGAAATGAAGAACACTGACAGTAATGTGCATTCTTAGTGAAACAAGCCACGCATTCGGACTCAACTGATCGCGCAAAGCAGCCACGTGTATCCAGTAACATGATTTTCAAGTCGCTGCGTCAGCTCCCGCGCTCTACCGGCCGAAAGATAATCTGACCGCTCTGCATTTAAGTACAGGCAATAGAGCTACTTACTAATTAATTATGTAGTTAAATCTACACAAATATTGATTTAAATGCTTTGCTATTTCATGTTTTGTTATTTTCAAATGGCAAACGTAATTTAGTCTTCATTACAGCCACCACAACTTGACGGCATTATGCGAAGAACCATGATCCTTCACGTTTACGATTTTTTTCCGATTATACGTTATATTTTGGTAGGGCATGTAGACAATTACCGTATCTTTTACAGCACTAGAGACCAATTTCGAATCTTGGGCTAAATTATATCGGAACATTTTCTGTTCATGATATTTTTTCCACTTGCTCATGATGGGACGTCGGGCCAGCGCGATGTGAGATTTCAATTTAAGACAATACAGTCGAAGGACAAAAACTCATATTTATTCAGGATTAAATTCAATATCTTGGCATCCACATAATGTTAAAATTACGTTTTAATAGCTGTATCACAACCGGCGCGTACCTTTTTTCGCCCTCATGTTTGGTATTATTGAAAACGAGTGGAGTGTAGGACAAGTCCACACTCGTGTAAGCCACTGATACGGGCCCCAAATATTCGCGTGGGCGAAAAATGGCTGGAACATTTTGCCTAGAACCATGCATAAGATAACGGATTCTTTTACATGCTGTAGATCTACGATACGAGACCTCCAGTTTTTCATCCCTTTCGAAAGAAGCCGGACTACGGATTTTTATTATCCTTAAAAATCCGACTTGATCCCTGAAACCTGTATTGTAACCATTAGACCACCATAGACGACTTCTTTGTATAATGAATAAGTTGAGACGGTTTAAAATTATGAGTTAGAATTTAATTCTCATCTAAATATGTGAATTAATATTATAAAATGAGAGTATAAATAGTCATAAACGTATGAGAGAAGAAATAGTCCCAGCTTGTTATTTTTATCTAAAGCGCACAGAATTCAGCATTGTAGGTCATACCTATGAAAATGTTGGTGAAATGTACTTTTAAATTTATTTTTGGAGTGCTCTGCCATCAGTCATGTATGCTTTGACATCCATTTCGTATGAAAGATTAAGCCTACATGAAATGTAACAAATAAACGCGAGCTGCACACATTTACTGATTTATGTAGCCAATTTACCCACTCGTAAGGCCTACATACATTTTCAATTAATGTAATTGTAATTCAACGTACCGCTTTAAAACTACAGCGACTATTTCGACTAATAACTTTTTTTTTTCGTGCAGGAGCGCACGTGACTCTCAAACTCTCAACTTTGGAAGCACATCAACTTGTTTGTTCATTGTGCTTGCCCTGATTTATTTCAACCAAACGATTCCAAAATTTTTGTGTTCTGTACAAGGTAGTGCAGGCCCTTGATGAGAAAGCTGGCATTTTATTTTTGTTCTCTCATGGTATCCCAAATATAGGTGATAATTTGTGAGTAAAATTTTCATACAATAGTTACATAGACTGCAATGGGCTGTGTTCCGTCTCCTTGCTGCTTAATCTACTATCTAGGAATTAATAAAATGTATTAATTTAACATACCTAACTTTGAGAGGTAGCAGACTTAAAAAGACACATTTTCTCATACGTTTTAAGCTTTTCGCAACAATTTAGTTCTTCTTTATCATGTACCAATAATAATATTTAAATTTATACTTTTCCTTGCACTGCCATAAAATACATTGTAGGGCCTATGTAAAATATATTTTCCTGAAAGTAGATATTTTAACTCTAGGTAAGCGTGTTAAAATGGACTAATTGCAATAGCGTGCGAAAGGTACTTCTAGTATTGACTTTCAACTGTTTGCACAGATTGTTTCCCACCAGATGTCACACGGCAGTAATTGCAACCGATCAATAAAGCGATTCGAATAATAGCAGGCCTATTTCCAAAAATAATTGTTTTTCGTTAAAAAACGAGCACAAATTAAATAAATTGATTCAGCGACCATTTTATTGATTACTGTATGAAAAAGTACTTTAAGAATTAAAGCTTCGAAGCAATAACGACAGAAGAAAATCAAAGAAACGAAACGAAATTGACCAAAGAGTTCAGTTTTTTTAAGATAAACTATCTTCAGCAGCAGTAGCGTGATTATTACAGCCTCACGAAAACTTTGTATGAAATAAATATTAAAGGCCTCGTCTAAATGTTCAGTTGAGTAGAAATTATCGCCTTTCGGAATTGATCTAGTAGATTTGTTAAATAAAACGAGTTGGATCTCGGTAGAGAGATAAATGCTGACTAGTATAGCTCCGATTCAATCCTAGTAAAGACGATTTTTTCATCTCTCCATAACTTTCTGTAGATTACAGCTGAGTAGCCTACCTAATCTTCTCCTGGTGGAAAAAGAGGCCACAGTGTGTTGCTAACCACATTATATTCTTCTTCTGAGATTCTAACCTTCTCCTGGTGGAAAAAGAGGCCACAGTGTGTTGCTAACCACATTACATTCTTCTTCTGAGATTCTAATCTTCTCCTGGTAGAAAAAGAGGCCAACAGTGTTTGCTAACCACATTATATTCTTCTTCTGAGATTCTAATCTTCTCCTGGTGGAAAAAGAGGCCACAGTGTGTTGCTAACCACATTATATTCTTCTTCTGAGATTCAGAAAATGTGAGAAGTGTCTTTTTGCGTTCTATACGTCTGACATAGGCCTACATACTGACTGTTTACTTTTACATGACACTAAAAGAAATGCGTCACTTTTTATCTTAAATGTACACATTCATTCCATACGGCTATGTGGACTAATACTTCGTAAACAGATTGAAATATCAATATTTAAACGAACTTTTACGTTTGATTGCACGATTGTTATTGCCGTGCCTAACGTGTTTTGTCACGAATTTAATTTGCGGAATAGAATTAAATTAATCAGACGTACAAACGTTTATTTGCTAATGATCAAACGTTGTCGACTGCGTTTTAATGTAGAGCCTGTTTTAGATCTTGTTTTATTTTAATCTCGAATATATTAATTTATAAATTCTTAATAGGATGCATCATTGCTATAGATGTAGCGAGTAAATATTTTCTAGTGACCCTCGAAGAACAAAGATAGTATCATTGAAAGCATTTGCGAAGCCCAGCAGGCATTTGTCAGTGTAATGGAAATCTTCAGGTATTCTGAAGAGATCCTTTGCATCTCCATGGAATACATATTGATCATGTGTTGACATGATACTAAGCTCCTAGCTATTGTAGAATTAATGAAGTTAATTGCACTAGACGATGCAAATGAAATATCAAGTTGTTTATAGATTTTTTGTTTGCTCTTTTACAACTGCCTACAGTCATCGGAGAGAGATTAAACTCCCAGTCAGCTTCACTTAGTATGGTAGTCAGGGTATTTTGATTTTATATTAGACCTTTTATGCTATTTTTAACAGCATCTAGAGATAAATTCCTTGGCCTAGTAAGGCATGAGTTCGAACTCGGGTTAAGGCGAAGCATTTAGTATATGGGCTATTCCATATGAAATCGATCAGTAAAAAACCTCGCATTTTTTATACTCTAATTTTTTCCCTATTTATAGAAGGTGCTGAGGAGAGTGCATTTGCAAAAATATACTGTCGAAAGTCAAACGGTTTTCGTATTGTTGAGCGACAAATTTAGCGTATTTTAGAAGAACAAGCCTCTTTCAGCGCTCAGAACTCTGGAACCATTTACTGTAGAACATTGAAAGTACCGTAAGGTGAATGCCAGGTAATCTATGGCGAATCCTCGGCCTCATCTCGCCAAATACCATCTCACTATCACCAATCTCATCGACGCTAAATAACCTAGTAGTTGATACAGCGTCGTTAAATAACCAACTAAAAAAACACATTGAACGAGAGCTCATTTTGAAGCTGACATTTGGTAGGTTATGATAAGAAGTAATCCTTATTTTTATTGTGTACAGAGAGGCAGATAATCTGATTTTACTTACTTTTAGGCTTTTTGCTCATTTGTATAAATGTAATATATATATATATATATATATATATATATATATATATATATATTATATTGAGAATAAACTTGCATTATTAGGCATTGTTTGCTTAGTGGTACGGCAATAAGTTTCGAGAGTATTAAATAAATAATTTTCACACGCCTAGATCTGAACGGCGCAGTACCGCACCCACTGGCCGAGAGATGATAAGCGAGCGTTGGGCGTCATTTTACTTCTGTTTATGAAAACTTGTGATAAAGCTAGCCCAGCTATGCGCTACTAGACGAAACATCACGTGTTTGTCTCCTGGCCTTGCTTGTCTCGGCTAGCTCCCGTCTCACAGCCAGCTGGTTAGTTCACGCGCGTACTATTTATTTTCTTTGTTTGATATTTTCAATACTTTCTTATCAATATACCATCAGTAAAAAATATGTGTTTAATGCGGAATCTAACTATATATTTTTAAAATATTTTTTCCTAGGCAAAGGCGTCTTAACGAGGAAAAATCTAAATTTCTCCATTTCCATAAAAAGTAAGAAAATCTGTTTATATGTCAATATAAGCTTTAATTTCTCAGCATCAAAATAAATCATGATTTTGATCATTGGGTGAAAGGGTTTCGGAGCTAAAGCAGTTTAAAATTGCTAATTTTATGAAAATACGATAAAGTTAAATATTTTTAATTTAAACATTATGAAGTTCTGTCTCAAACTTTGCACAAAGCATTATATCACAGTTCTCTACGTACAAAAAAAGTTTCATTGTATTTAGAAATTGTAAGGTCAATTTTCTTTATATTTCGGTCGATTTGAGATGAAATAGCTCATATTTACTTTCTCTCTGAGGCCTATTCAGCCTTTTAAAGAAATCCGAGCGCTTTTGTTTTGTGGTAAAATAAGTGAACCGCGATGTTGGCCGTATATCTCCATTTTGTATCTGCGCTTCAACCTTCCGGGAATGATGGGGTTTCAGTGTCTTTAGGATGGCATCTTTTAAAAGATAAGTGAAGCTTGTTGAGCCCGTATCGTGGATGTCGTGAATACACTACACGTTTAAGTTTACTGCTCCTGAATCAGCTGCAGGAAAAATTTACCGACCGTTCCTCAGCTATGTCAGAATTAAAGTTTCCATCTTACAGAGGCGGTATAACTTCAACTTTTCCGTATTAGTGATGAATAAAGATGAGGGGTTTGTGCGCGGCACGAAAAACACGTTGACTCGACAGGGAGCATAGGTGGACAGATAGGTGAACAACTACGACCAGTGCAACCAAAAGAAATGCAACTACACGCTATCCATTTGCCTACTTGCCGTCTTATCATAACAACACGGAACGAACACAGGTCTTCATAGTCCAAGGCACTGCAGTGGTGAACGGACGTAGTGAGCAGTAGTTACCTACAATGACGGAAACTAAGCAAACAAAGGATGTGAAATTAAATACTTTGTTACGGAGATACAACAGTGATATGTTGCGCATCCAAGCAAACACAATTGTATGTACAGTATGTGAGTATGAAATTACAATATTATGTACGAAATATTACGTAGAAAACATAAAGACAATATTGCACGCGCTTTAAAGGTGGTGATTCCTTCTACATCAAAATCAGTGTCAAATGCTAAATCAGAATTTGCTAAGGATTTATGTGCGACGATGATTAAAGCAAATATTCCGTTTGAGGATTTTTGGAAAAATATACCAAGCAGCGCGTTCCGAATCAGACAACTCTCCGTAAAGACTATGTATCTGATTGCTATGAAAATACATTGGGTTATATTAGAAGTTCTGTCAACGGTAACAAAATATGGGTGTCAATACAAGATGAAACTACCGATGTAACAGGCAGATTTGTGGCAAACGTAATTGTAGGTGTACTATCAAGAGACGGTCCAGTTAAAACCTTTTTATTGACTGCCGAGGTTTTGGATAAAGTGAATCATAATTCTAAGTCTTGTTTCATAATGCTATGTGTCTTTTATGGACTCTTGAGGTTAGATACGACGACGTACTACTGTTCGTTACCGATGCTGCCCCCTATATGGTGAAGGCAGCAAATGGAATGAAAGAACGGTATAAGAACATTATTCACATAAGGTGCCTTGCTCATGGTCTTCATAGATTGGCTGAGGAGATCCGTGCTATGTTTAGTGGTGTTGGCACTTTCATGTCAGCAATGAAGAAAATATTTCTTAAGGCGCTGCAAGAATACAACAATTTGGAGACATTGCATCAGGTATTGCCCTTCCACCAAAACCATAATTAGAAGATGGGGTACCTGGGTAGAGGCTGTCTCATATTATGCAATAAATTACACTTCAGTTATAAAAAATAAATGATGCTTTAAGCACTGAAAATGCTTCTGCCATTAATACTGCCGAATCCCTTATTTCCTCTAAACTCTTTGAAGATATAAAGTTCATACATCAGAATCACGGAACGATATAGGAAAGCATAACACAGTTAGAAACAACTGGTTTGGAAATATTCAAGGGCATAGCAATAATAAAAGAGGTGTCAGAAAAAATCAAGAAAGGACCTCCAGGATCTTGCATACAGAGAATAAAGAATAAATGGCAAAACATTCTACAGAAAAATAAGGGCTATTTAACAATTTGTAACATGGTGAAGAATGTAAAATAATCATGCGATAAGATAGTATAGGCCTACTTGACATATGCACCGTTAACGTCCTGTGACGTTGAAAGAAGCTTTACGCAGTTCAAAAACTGTTCGAGTGATCGACGAAGATGTTTGACATTCGATAATTTGAGAATGTCTGTAGTAGTGCAGTGCAATTCGGCTTGGGATGGCTGTGAAGCTATGTATGAATCATAAAGGTAAGTTTCTTCTTCTAACTATACTAATGTTTCAACAAATTCCTCATATTTGTATAATATCATCTGCTATACCTTAACGGAGTGTTGCATTTGTCATTTCTAGACTGTACTCTTCGCGTGGTTTAAGTCGGACGTCAACACAGGCACTGGGCATACAGCTGTATAACGTCTATGCACATGCAACCTGACGACAAACCGCACAAATCCCTCATCTTTAGTGAGGAATATGAAAATTAACAGCTTTTCGAAGGTTAACTCTACTATTGTATGAAAGACGTAAACTATCCCATCCGTTGAGTTCATTACAAATGGCTAAATACAGAGATCAGTCACATAAGTTTATCTATTTGTAACGATCCGAAGAAACAGGATACCCTTCTTACTCCGTGTTCAATTTTAAAAACGAAGATCTGAATTGACAAACATCCCAAGTCCAAAATTTAGCTAATTTGACTTTTTACCTGAACTATTTTGTGCTTTGCATAGACTACCATCCTGTAAAAAAGAATACTTCGACTCTAAAACTATGTCTTTGAATCATACAAATACTGATTTTAATATCCTTATCCTGAAAAATTTACTTCAATGGGCTCGGGATGTTCGTCAATTCAGGTCTTCAGTTGCTTCCTCTCTCACTAAAATGCTTATCCGTGTCTGTCTTCATATGTTATTTTATGGTTGGAGATAAGTAACATCAGGGGCGTAGCATCCATATAATCGTTTCACTTTATTAGTCGTTCAAAAAAAAAAAAAAAAAAAAAAACACACACACAGAAATATTGTTCCTACGTCAATTATAGAATTTAGTTGGGAATGTTCTAGATGGTAGTGATAGTAGTAGTAGTAGTAGTAGTAGTAGTAGTAGTAGTAGTAGTAGTAGTAGTAGTAGTAGTAGTAGTAGTAGTAGTAATAAATAATAATAATGATAATAATAATAATAATCTATACTAATAATAAATCTGTAGCCAACATTTTTCTGGTAATTTTCTATTTTCCAAAAATAATTGGTGTTAACATGTATAATTAACCATCCTGAAACCGAAAATAGCTTTTTTGAAATTTTTGTTTGTATATCTGTATGTCTGTCTGTCTGGATGTTTGTTACCTTTTCACGCGATAATGGCTGAACCGATTTATATGAAAATTGGAATATAAATTAAGTTCGTTGTAACTTAGATTTTAGGCTATATGGCATTCAAAATACTTTATTTAAAAGGGGGGTTATAAGGGGACCTGAATTAAATAAATCGAAATATCTCGCTTATTATTGATTTTCATGACAAATATTACATAACAAAAGTTTCTTTAAAAATAATTTTCGATAAGTTTTATTCTATACAAAATTTTGATAGGACTGATATTTAATGAGATAAATGAGTTTTAAAATTACAATAACAACGCCATCTAAGGCGCTGTACTGAAATAAAAACAAATGACTTCGTCTATAAGGGGCCTTGGTCAACAACAATCGAAAGCTATTAAACTTAGTCTAAGAGAATGTTTCTGTGTTTGTATGAAGTAATATCGGAAGCTAATTAATTTTTTACTTATTATTTCACCATTGGAAAGTGGAGTTTCTCTAGATGGACATAATTCTACAATGCTATTACAGTAACTTCTGAAATATATAGCAAGTAATATAAAATATACACATTAACAGTCTTACTAATAAACCGTGAATAGTTTTTATACTAGACTTATGCAGAGTTGAGACAGAAAACTTTACTAATAAACCATGCAGAAGCGATGGACGTATAAACAGTCTGTAACTATACAATGGGAATTGCTTTGCAGTAGTTATAAACACGAAACCCCTTGTTTAAGCGTTGTATATAGAGAAAAAATTGCCGCCCCTATAACAGCTGTTCGTATCGACTGTCATTTTATGATGATGGTTGCCTAGTAACCAAAGAAGAACAAACCAAAGAGCACAGAATATTAGAATAATATTAATGTAGCTTGTACTCTTTGACCAAAATATAGTACGGTAATCGATTAGAGCCAGTTGTACTATCGATACTTAACACGCCACACTAGAGCGCTCTACCGGATGCAATAGAGAACCTAAGATATTCTATTACCTTTCGTAACGAAGTAATGACGAAACTATGACGTAGCTGTGTAACAGTTATACTGTTATACACGACGTATGTAATGATTATTAGTAAGGAATTTACACACGACGTATAAATGAGCTACTCATTGTATAAGACAGTTAAACGTCTATAGCCTATATAGAGTTTTTATTAGTAAGACCGTAAAACTAAATGATATGTCAATCTTCATTAAACTATGGTTGCATATAATAACAATTAAGAAACATGTTAAAGGAATTGTCATTGCACCAAATGATTGTTTTCTGGACCAAAATGACCGCATATTAATTATTTAAATACAATTTAAATTAAGTAACATATTAAACGATTTATCCTTCTATCAAACACGAATGTTCCCTGGATCAAACGTTCTATTTTAATTATGTAATTACTTTATATTTATTTCTAACAGGTGCAGCGGAGCGCACGGGTACGGCTAGTAATAATAATAATAAAATAATACAGTGTTCCCCTGAAGAATCGCGGTATCATCATTTCATATCAAGCCTATCGGAAGTAAATCTGGAAGTTGTTTTTTTTTTCAATACTTAGTCTTTATCATATCTCAAAATAAATAATCCTGCTGATAATTTTATACTTTCGTGTTTAAGGAAGACTATAAAAAACTGAGCTGTGGCCTACTAATAATTCTTATTGCAAAATCAATTCCAATTTTAAAAACTGGTACTCGTTATTTAATTGCTATCGGTGAGTTGTGATGCTGATGGCTTTTAATACATTGTTGTTGGTTTTATTGAACTATTCAGTAGCAAATTGCCTTCACCATCACGGACACATTGGAAACCTACCTGACCATAAACACTAAACATGTCCAAAGTGCTACTTAGAAGTAACTCCATCAGGATGTGGGTACATTGAGTAAACTCATGAATATTGCATCTCTCGCTGGAAAAGATAAACATAACCTTTACAAAAGAGTGACAGTGACAATGTTGTTTTAAAACTCTTCCCTCGCCCGAAATAGCTTTCTAGTTATGCCACAAGGAGAATAAGAGAAATAACATGTCATCCTTCCTTACCTTAGTGTAGGCTATCGTTGGAACACTATCAAGTCGTATAAGATGTTTATACGGCGATCGTATTTCGACGTTGAAGAGTTTTCAGCTTAAATTCAACAAGAAGGTATAATTTTAAATTACCTAATGAATCATCCTATCGGTCTTCACTCTCATACAATACAAATTGCCTTTTATTCTCCGCACTACGAAGTCGCAGATGTTTACAAAATGCAATCTCTAACGTTTGAACTTGCTACTTGATACATCGATGACACATCGTTTTAATTTTATACTAACAAAGTAAGGTACAGTTTTAGATGTCCAGATGATGGCAGATTTCAAATACTCAATATTAGCCAGTAGTATTCTTCCTCTTCCTTGTTTGTACCGTAATATATGCCAAGCTGTGTGTTCTATCTTACCGAGCCAACTTTTTCTTGGTAGTACTACTGCTCGTCTTTTTGTCGGTATCGTAAAAATTGCGCTTGGGATTCTGTACATAGTTTCGCATGTCCATATCATTGTCTGTAGATCTTCATCTTTACTTCGTACATATATTTAAATTTATTGGCCTATGTGACTTCATGTGGCCCATAAGTGAGCATCCTTTCAGACTTCTTAGAGTTTTTATTTCTACAGCTTGTGTCTTGTTTATTTTGGGTGTATTTTATTAGTCACCTCAGAGTCAATAGTCTCCTAAATTGAGACAATTCTTACTGCCTGTGGGTTTTCCTAAGCGCTAAAACAAATGTCGGGATGAGCCCTAAAAGAAATGGGCCACTGACTACTACATCTTTCCCCCTACAAATTGTGGCATCCCCCCTCCCAAATTAAAGCCTTAGGAACAGGAACGTTGACTTTCGCATATTGTCTTCCGTACTTGGGACGAATTTAATCGAGTGTCGCACAGTGCAAGGGCACGGATCTCTTCTCTTGCGAAAACTATGACGTCCCACTCGATGTGCAGGCTTGGCGACCCTGAACTGTTGCTATTCTGTTATGCGTCTCCTCCCCCTTCATGTTTTAACTGTTAGGCTATATATCCATTTTCGACTTTCTCCTTCAAAATTCTCTATGTTCCTTCAATGGAACGGCGAAACTCCGAGTGAGACAAATGGCCATCAAGCTTCGAGCTCACGTATTAATTTTTCTCAGCCTAAATTCCATTTCAAGCACGCGTTTTTGCGTACCTTTTAAATGTTTTTCCTTTAATTTCCCATTGACATTTACACTGATATTGTTTCTTTTGAGACCATTGTCCATGTTTCATTAGACGACTTTATAGAATTTTAGTGTGATATTAGTTCGACATAATTTTCCATTTATTATGACATTGGACTGCCTGTGATTTGATAGTTAGCATGCTGGCTTACTGATCTGGAGGATTCATTACTACCACCAAGATCTGCACCGGCGGCGGTTCCAGGTTCGATTCCCTGGATAGGGTCTCGGGGAAATTTTCTTGAAGGAGAAAGTTCTCTGTGTGTCAGGAATCTGGAAATTTGTGTGATTGCGAGTGTCCCAGGTTATTAATCAACCAACCTTCAAATAAATTGCAATATATCAGGATTATCTCTGGGCGGAAAGCTGAACACATGTTTCAACGTCACATTGTTGACAAAGTGACCCCACATAACATGAGCCCAACCAAACACCACTAAGGGCTGCTAGAGAGTTAATAATTAATTAAAAAAAGCGATGCTGGAAAGTTCATAGCTACTTTGTTTTCAAGCTCTCTAGAAAGGTAATATGAAATAATATCGTACCATAGATAGATGTTTTTAAAATTCATCTCTTGTTCTATAATAATATTGCGTATTACTCTTCGTCTTAATGTGCAACTTTTCTTTGTACGTTATGATATTTTTGTTTGTTAATATTTTGCAGTTATACTTTTTGATTATTTTATTTGTCTATATTGGGCTTCGTATATAATCTTCAGAACTATTGATAAAAAGACAGATACACATTTCAAATATGAAACACTTTGCCTTACCTTTCTGTACTGGCTAATAGGTGTTCATTTTACTTGGCAGATTCTTGGCAAGATTCATCTATTAAATCACCTGCTCTGTCGTCTTTCTTCTGTGCAGCTCTAAGTAGTTCTGTACAGTAACGTACAATATCTTGAATTTTATATTCGTATCTTATGCGTAATTTTATTTTATGTAGTCTAATTTTGTTTCACCGAAAATTGTTTTTAGTATTTTCACTCTTGCTCTCTTCAAATTTTCGTTTTTAATTTTTCTACCTGCTGCTTGTCTCAATGTGTCATAGGCCAATTGCAAGAAAATGTATTTATTATTGTAAATTATATCTCGAAGATACAGGAATTATACATGTGAATATCTGTAACAAAATGTAGAACGCTCTGTTAAATAGAATTATAGTTGAAAATACGGCGAAAAAGGAAAGAGGAAATATTACAAGGGAATACTGTAAATCAATGTTAAACGCGTATAAATATTTTTGTATAGTTTTTGGACGATCTCTGATCTCAAAAAACTCATCGATGTTTTGATTCACTTGATGAGTGAAGTTGTATTTATTTCTTTAAAGCGTACTGTTCAGTACTTGCGTCGAACGTTTAATTAAATTGTCTTAATTACGGAAACGATTATTTTATAAAATTTATAAAATGATAGAATGTGATAGTTTGTAACGAACGTTTGACATTATACTATAATTCTTCAGCAACAAAACCCATGGAAATAAAAATACTAGTGGACTATTCATATGTCCAACATTGTCACTTACCTTTAGGTCAAAGCTAAAAGAATCGTTTTGTTCTGAAGTGTTGAAAAGGCAGCTTGTCACATTCGTGTCGAAGGAATTTTCTTAATAACAAAAGCAGTGCCTTCTTTGTTGAAATTTCAAGTCTTTTGTATTCCCGTTGAAGAAATAGAAGAGAGACCAAGATTTATTTTTCTGGTTCCATTTCCGGCCACACTTCATAGCAAGGGAAATAGAATATTTTCCTTGCTTTACAGTATGCTTTTTGTTCTGAAGGTCGAAGCTGTAGCTCCATTGATCTACTCTTCGCAAGCGACGTTACACCGTCAGACCTAATGGAATGAGTTAGCTTATTTTTTCACGGAAAGTACGTAAATCGATCATGGTTGGTGTTTTCCAGTGCTTTTTCTATTTGTTAAATGTCTAACATAAACTAATGTAAAGTAAAGCTAGAAGAGAAGACGCAAATTTCAACACAAACTGCCTCCAACAATACCGTTTATTAGTTGGTAATATGATGATCATTATCACTATCATTATCATCACTAATCACCATTATCATAATATGGATTGGACCCTTTGATCCGTTCCGTCTCCAAAATTTATAGCTGTTCTCGCCAAATTGTCTTAGGTCTTCCAATTGTTTTTCCCTGTGGTTTGCACCTGTACAATTGTAATGTATTGGCATTCGCTCTAAATGTAAATACCAGTTTGTTCTATATTCATCTATTTTTTTTCTAATGTACCTAGTACTTGAAGTGTATAAGTTCCTGACGTATAGACTTGTTTGTTCTGTGGTCAAAGACAGTGTATCCTGTCAGAGGTGTAAGTAATCGCATTTCTGCTGCTTCAGTTCTCTTCTTTTAGGTTGTTAAAATCCAGTATTCAGGTTTTATATAATTTTAAAATAGTTTCTTTCCTCACTTTTCTCAATATAATTCGTTTAATCGTGTCCATTAACTGTAAAAAAAATGTTAATTTGGAGTCTAAATCACTTATTGATGATGATTGATGTGAAACATTGCAGCCCAGATAATTAAATTGACGAACTTTTTCTAATATTTCAGTTTCTATAATGATTTTTACTCTGATGTGATTTGTCGCAACAAAACCAAATATTTTTGTCTTTGTGAAATTTTCTAAATTATATTCTCTTGATATATTAAATAATGTTTAGGCCTAAGTTGCCATTTGTAAATTGTGATATTATACAAATTCTACAGTAATCATGTTATTCAAATCAACTTTACAGGGAGTTATACCTGAAATCTTGATTTGCATAATACACGTCACTGTTCGTTAACAGAAAACCACAATTTAAGTCACACGGAGTTAGTGTGCACTCGAAGTTGGTTGATTGACGGTTGTCAGCCCACTTTGAGGTCTGTGGATATAGAGGGAAAAATTGGATCGGTGTCGGTTAGAGTTCCCGAGTAGCTCATTGGTAGAGCGTTGGTACGTTAAACCAAAGGTCCCGGGTTCGATACCCGGCTCCGGAACAATTTTTCCCTCGAAATTATTCAAATAAACTTTACAGGGAGTTATACCTGAAATCTTGATTTGAGTAATCATGTTATTTAGGTAAAGAATATTTCTTTTAAGAATTGCACTTTGCTAATGTACCTAAAAAGAAGACAATTTGAAGTGTTGCAGGATAAAATAAATATTCAGGAAAACCACACAAAGAATGTCATCAACTTAATTAACATGCACTATTGACGCTTTAATTCAAGATACTAAAACGCGTTTGATTTGAAGCTCAATTAATCGAGGAAAACGCTGCGTCAAATAGGACTTCAATAAAGTGCTACATAAGTCTAAACATCGTCTGTTGTTTTATGTGCATAACTGATTTTGCGTTAATATAAAATATGCCTTTTAGAAGTAAGTATTAATTTATAAATTCCCATTTCGCGAACTGGCATATTGAGAAAGTAATTTTCTTCTAACCGACAAAGAAAAATAAAACTTACGTGTTTTTTTTGTTTTTTTTTTTTTTGTTCTTGTTTTTTTTTTTTTTTTTTTTTTTGGAAATGACACCAAACACAAAATCCCTCTTGCCACCAATATACAGATTATACATAAAAAACCACATGTGCGATGGAGAAGCAAAATTTAAAAAAAATATTTGCTGCATGAGCTATAGACATAAACAATTACACTAATAATAGCCTGTTGGGGGTTAACTCATTGGCGCTTTTCACAAATAGTCAAACTCATGTCTCAATCCAACACATATTAACACAGGGAATATGTAATGAAAAACGTGGGTCTGTTAACGCTCGACATAGCATACACAATCTAGAGGAATTCCAAGAATTGTCGAATAAATAGTTCTCTGCCAATGCAAAGAGCTTATTATATATGTAGAGAATGGGGTATTTGGAATACGGTTGCCATAATCCCACATAAAACATAGAGATTTCACATGACTGTACTGCACGTAACACAGCCCTAAGTTCAGCAAAGCTTACAAATTTAATTGTCGTATGTATTTGCTTGACAGGCACTTATGTGAGTTTTAATTACCATGTAGAATACATATGCACGGGTATATATATATAGGAGTGCACCCCTTTTAGGTTCAACGCAGCAGCAGTATAAATCTACAACTGTGTGTGAATGAGAGCGCGCCCTGCATGACGTGCTCAAGTGTATATTCACATACCGGTGTACATAATTATAGGCCCGTACGTACAGTTGTTAGGATGAAAGGGGATAGAGAGAACTATCAAGCTAGAACCCCCTCCCACCCCCAACATCCCATTTAACTCTAATACCATGCTTCCAATATAATTCTAAAATTTACAAAAACAAAAAAGAAAATACAGCCATCAAAATAGCATGTGAAGATATTATTTTAACAAGCTATTTTTATGCGAAATCCTACGAGAAGCGGAAGTAACTAGCGTGAAATTTGGTCGTTTAATTTTCTTACGTGTTAATGTAGGATCTTTTAGTGATACATCGCAAAAATGACAAAACATCGAAAACCCGTGTCACTGTTTCAATGAGAAACTAATGTAAGCCTAGATAGAACTGTTCTACATTAACCTAGATGTTCGACTGTACAAATATTATTGTTAAAATCCATTCTAGAACACTCTGATAAATTGATAGCATCGTAAAGTTATGGAATCTTTACTGCCCGTCCCTTCCATCCGATCAGATTCATCGCACAGTGGGGCAAAATAGACTTAAGTGGACAAAAATCGAAAAGCCAATGTCACTATTTCAATGAGAAATCATAATAATCTGGCTATTATATTGCACAAATATTACTTTTAAAATCCATTCTGGAAGAATCTGGTAAGTTGATAACATCGTAAAGTTATGGAATCTTTACTGCCCGTCCCTTCCATCCGATCAGATTCATCGCACAGTGGGGCAAAATAGACTTAAGTGGACAAAAATCGAAAAGCCAATGTCACTATTTCAATGAGAAATCATAATAATCTGGCTATTATATTGCACAAATATTACTTTTAAAATCCATTCTGGAAGAATCTGGTAAGTTGATAACATCGTAAAGTTATGGAATCTTTACTGCCAGTTTCTTCCTTCCGATCAGACGTGTCGCTCAGTGAGACAAAATAGACCTTCAAGTGGACAGAAATAGGAAAACCAAATTATTGTCACTGTTTCAATGAAAAACTAATGTATAGTTATTCTATAATGATCTGCTTAGGCCTATTGTATTGCACAATTTTTTTTTGTTAAAATCCATTACGGAAGACTTTGATAAGTTGATAATATTGTGAAGTTACGAAATCTTTACTGACAGTTTCTTCCATCCGATCATATGCATCACACAATGGGGCAAAACAGACCTTAAAGTGGACAGAAATAGAAAAACCATTGTTACTGTTTCAGTGAGAAACCAATGTAGAGCTATGACATAATAATCTGGCTATTACATTGCACAAATTTTATTGTTAAAATCCATTCCAGAAGTCTCTGATAAGTTGATAACATCGTAATGTTATGGAATCTTTTCTGCCAATTTTTCCCATCCGATCAGCTGAATTTGTGCTCTTGGTTTGAGTAGTGATGGTTTGTCTTGCGGAAGTAGCTTATATTGCATATTTTTAACAACGGAAACTAATTCTCGGATATGTATTTTCACAGTGTGCTGTATTTGTTCGTCAATTTCTACTTAAAAAAATTTAGTCCTGACAGTCGCCGGAGATGTGCGCCTGTGTCAGGCGAGTCCATTTAGTTACGCCAAGGGGGTGTTTGGGTTAGTTACTCGCTTGTCTTCGAAGCGATCGGATATCATGCGTGCGGTTGAGCGGTATGTTTCTAGTAAAATTAAGCTGTACTGCATTCCTTTACCGACCGCTCGCCCTTATCTTGACTGCGGAGCTCTTCCCACTACTCCTATTACTTCCCCTCTTTCGCGTCGCTGAGCTGTCAGGACTAAATAATCGGTCTGTACGCGTTACGTAATTTAGCAACATTGGGAGTTAGCATTCTGTTTATCTTGAGTTATATAATTTGTAGCATTTATGATAGGTCTATAGCATAGAGGAAGGTCTTGGGTTCATGTTCACATCATTTCATATGCCTCTACTTGTGCCTCAGCTCATTTAAATAAAAAAATCTTTCAGAACGGCTAGTGGTTCATAAAGCAAATTTAGCTGGACACAATGACTTCTCTCCTGTATAACGGATTTTATGAAACTTTGTGCAGACGTTATAAGTAGCGTATACGTTTTGTGTACAAAGTCTGACTGCGTTGCAAAAGGGGAACTACTCATTTCAATATCTCTCCACCTTCTGCAAGAAATAAATAAAAATTGCTAGGATAGATTATAAATTCATCGCACTTTTATGTTATTTAAAATACTTTTTTTTCTACTGAAATGTATTATACGCCACGTGCATCATTTTCATATATAGAATATATCGTAGATACCGAGTATGAACTGAAATCGATGAAGGAAAAGGCAGGATCCTTTACATGGTGGCTAATGAAGTTAAATATAGATCCGCAAGCAGCCTAAATGACTAATTTGTAAGTTTGTCACGACGAATAACTTTAATGATAATAATAATTATAGTAATAATAATAATAATAATAATAATACTAATAATAATACTTACTTAGCCTACATACAAATGGCTTTTAAGGAACCCGAAGGTTCATTGCCGCCCTCACATAAGCCCGCCATCGGTCCCTATCCTGTGCAAGATTAACCTTAAAAACAGCTTGTTACGAATCCCTACAATAATAATAATAATAATAATAAGACAAAATATGTGGAGATGAAGGGAAATCTTATTGCCAAAAAAATTCCACCCTCTGCTTATACTTAATAAGCAGGGATGGTAATTTTGCCTCATTGCAATTTCTGACAGGTATATCATAGTTACACCGCAATGAAACCTTATTTGTGTAAGAATACAATTTATCACCCTTTACATAGGCCTACAAGCAGGCCCATATTTACACATGGGCTCGGGCTTAGGTCGGCAAAATTTTTAGAAAAAATCGAGCTGAAACTTAATTGTCACATGCGCAAAAAAAACAGAGTAGCGTTGATAGCGTTCAATCACCCTGACTTCAATGTGTTTCGCTTGCGATATTTTCCTACTTCGTAGATACCTGCTTTAGATAGTAACGTGTGTTAAATTATTGTTATATGCCACTTTTTCACAGTTTGACTGCTGAAAGTCTAATTTTTTTACAGTTTGACTGCTTGAAGGTCTAATATTTGCATAACGATGGGTAAGAATTGATACCTCGTATCTACAAAAATGGTCATTTAGTTTAATTACATTATTATTTAGATTAAATACATTGTTAATGCGTTCACAAAATTATACAGTTAACTAATATTTTGTCCTCGAGTAAGAAGTTCTTGCAATGCAAAACATATATAAAAAGTTTATTTTGAAAAAAAAAATTATTCACCTGCATATTAACAGATACGAGGTATCACTTCTTAGCCAGTGATAAGTTAGTTGGTGGGGAGAGATGCTAAATTAAGTGATAGGCCTATTTATAACTAAAATTTATATTATATACCGGGTGTTTCGCTTAGGCCCTATGAGTATAATAAAAAAGATAGCTATAACTTCTGAACTAATACGAAGTTATTGATAAAATCAATTGTTACAAAGAGTAGAAACTGGGATTTTTTTTACCTCATGCCCCATAAACCTTAACATGGCTTCCATTAGTGGTACGGGAAATGTTCAATCTGTATTCTGCCTCGAGCCATGTGTTATGAAGCATCTGAGGTGTGACATTGTTGACAGCAGCATAAATTCTTTTCTGTAAGTCTGCCAAATCACGTGTTGATGTCCTGTAGACTTGGTCCTTAACAAATCCTCACAGGAAAAAATCATGTGGTGTTTCCCGTTTCTCTGAGCTGCCTATCCCATTTTATTATTGATACATCGGAACGACTTGCGTCGCTCTAAGATTGTACTGACGACGAAACAGGCGCTGCACACGAATCACAGATTTTTGTTCTGCTAATGATAGACTTTCTGCTGTGGTGTCCACATGGCGACTAACTTTTTCCCAAGACGCAAGGTACAATAAGATTTAGCAAATGAAGTGATCTGCTCATGCTCGTGATGCGTGATCATCTAACAACAACAATGGATTAAAACTTTCAGACCTCCTCTTTAAAATGGTACCAGCTTTTCCCATTTGAACGCGTACTTTTGACGTTATAACTATTCCTTTTAGTTCGGAAAACGTATTATTTGTCTTTTTTGTGTTAAATTTTATATTACCTTGTTAACATGTTTCAGCCTGCTATTGGCCATCTTCAGAAGGTTCTGAAGATGGCCAATAGCAGGCTGAAACATGTTAACAAGGTAATATAAAATTTAACACAAGAAAGACAAATAATACGTTTTCTGAAGTGATATACTGTTAAAAATTGTGTAATCAAGGTGTATATTTCTTTTATTATACTTATAAGCGAAACACGGTGTATATTATATGGTATCATTTTTTAAATAATTTTGTTTACGTATCCAAAGTTCATAATTTAACGATGAAGTCGTTATCGTTGTTGTTTCGTAATATTATTTAAGAATTTTAAATATTGTTTTTCGCGTTGAAAGATGCTGGAGAAGAGAGGGGGGGAGAGAGTCATCGTCCTCTTGGAAAATAGCAATAAATGGAAAGTACGATAATGGTATCTCCCGAAAATTGAAGACATCCCCGGAAAAAAAAAAGGATGTCAATCAAATTAATTAAATATGTAACTTAGGTGGAAAAATAAATTTTGAAGCATTCATTTATAACAATAATATGATATTGATTGCATTCAATAGCTGAATAAACTTGTATCCTTTCTTCTTCTTCTTCTTCTTCTTCTTCTTCTTCTTCTACTTCATGGTTTGGACTTTCAATCTGTTCCGGCTCCTATTTGTTCAGACCATTCTTCCTAGGTCTCCCAATACTTCTTTTCCCTCTAGGTTGATATTTCAAGGCCATCTTAGGATATCTAATGTCTGTCATTCTATCTACATGTTGTCGCCAGTCTTTCCTATGTTTATTAATTATTTCATTTAGTTCTTCTGTTTGTAATTCTTGTCGAATGTCCGTGTTACATTTTTTATCTAGTTTTGTATATCCGGCTATGGATCTAAGAAATGTCATTTCTGCTGATTGTGTTCTTGAAATATGTTTTTTTATTTATTACCCATGTTTCTGATCCGTATATAAGTGCCTGTATTGCCATTGATTTATATAATTTTATTATTGAATCTTTGCGTGCTTTATGTTTGAATGTTCTTCTTAATGTTCCTGCAATGTAGTTAAACTTGTTGATTTTTTCATTTAAGTCTATTTCGTAATAGTGAGAGACAGTACATCCTAAATATTTAAATTGTATCCTTGATTAGTCAAATGATTCTGCTAGTAAATATAGGCAAAGGCCTACTGAAATACGCCCCTGAAATTATTTTTTCCTCCTGAAACATGTATTATAGATTTGTTGGTTACATCCTTATTTCGGAAAGGCCTTTAATTGTTATCTTGAATAAGAGAGAGAGAGAGAGAGAGAGAGAGAGAGAGAGAGAGAGAGCTGTATTAAAAGTATTAACACTTAAAAACTCGTGTATAGTTTAAATTTTCCAGTTACTACTATCTTCCCTATATAAAGTTGTTTACACATGCTCGTGTAATGTGTATACAGAAAGTTTGTAATTAACCTCCAATTATAATTCTTGTGAAAATGGAGGAACGTGCGGCGTGCGTTCAACAGAGAAGTAGAGTAGAAGTAGCTCGCGTTATTACAAGCCTACTTGCGGGATTGTCGAGTGTGCTCTACTGTATGTTGTCTACCTGCGCCATAAGAGCTGCTTTACAAGATATGTCTTCCTTCCCTTGACTGCCTGCCTGCCTGCCTGCCTGCCTGCCTGCCTGCCTGCCTGCCTGCCTGCCTGCCTGCCTGCTTGCTTTGGGGACAGATACCTCTCTGCTACGTCCTTCACAAGTTATGGAAGAGCGAATAAAGCTTTAGAAGAAAGAGAATGAAATGCTCTAACAGCGTACGAGATTTCGTTTGTGGTCTGAACGTCACGTCTTTCTTACTGTATGTGGATACAAATGTATCTCTTTTTTCTCGCCTAATATGTTTGATTATAATACAGTCAACTTCGGATATAGTGAACCTATGCGGACCAGCATATTTCGTTCGCTATATCCGAGGTTCACTAAAACCGAAGTGTCTGTTTTTATACTACTGACGTTGCTATACATACAGTTAATGCCCGTTTGGGTCAGACCACATTCAATGTCAGTACTAATGTTCTCTTTATCTTTAGGCTTCGACATCCTGATGTTCACAGTTCGAAACTTGAATCTAATCTGGTTATGTAGGTAGTAGGCACTGACCAATTTCGCACCTCTTCCCACTTGAGGTACACCGGGGACAGAACAACTAGAGGCTTCAGTGACGTCACTACAGAAGAACCCACACGCAGCAGAATTGTTCGTTGCACTACAAACTGAAAACGTTGACCACTTACTTTCACTGATCCAGCTGCACTTTCATAATACGAGTACAATAACTTCTGTTCAGAAAATGTTTTGCAGCTGAATGGTACCGTACCTGCTAGTGCGGGAGGAGGGGGTGATCGGACCGCTTGAAAGTAACCGTCTCCAATCTTCTAGATGTTCTGTCCCCAGTATATGCTACTATGTATTCGGCTTTGGAATTTCCCCGGGTTCACTTTTACAAAGATGCGGAAGGCAGGGTTGTTGACCATTATACTGTAATCCTTCTTGTATTTACCCCTTGGTCATCACTCTACTCCCTTTTACAAAAGGAAACACTTTCTCTTCATATTCTTCTAATAACCTGTTTTAAAGGAATCAAAACTAATCCTTCCTTTATCCCTCACTGCGCACACTATTCTCTTTAACATGTTTCAAACTGTCCAGGAAGCTGAATGAATCTTTTGTCTTTCATTGCACTTAAGGCGTGGAAGTTTATAGGATAAAGGCTTTCCTAAATTACCATTTTGGCCATTTTAAAATTACATTTTCTTGGGGACGTTCTAGTTTTAGGTTCACTATAACCGAAGCGAGGGTTCACTATAAGCGGAAATATTAATGTACTTTTTAATGTATGCGGGTTTGGACCAACGATTTACGTTACTATAGCTGAATGTTCACTATAACCGAGTTCACTATATCCAGAGTTGACTGTGTACAGTTTTACAGAACACCCACGACCGAGTAGCTAGAGCACGAACTGGTAGGAGGTTGATGAGTTTGATCCTTGATAGTGTCTCTTTTATCGTTACCAGAACTTTCAGAACAGCACCAAGGTCCACTCAGCTTCCCGTCAAATTGAGTATATTAGGGCTTTTCCGCTGGTAAAAAGGCGGTCGAAGTGTGATGTCAACCACACTACCTCGTTCTAGTGCCAAGATTATGAAAACATGAAAGCACGTCAATTTTATTGTTAATTCTGCTTATAAAGCACTTGGATTTGTTATAAGAAAGTCAAAACTATTTAATATAATCCTGCAGTCCTGACTCTGTACAACAGTTTGGTTAGATGTAAATTAGAATATGCCTCAATACTATGGGACCCAATGAATAAAGATCAACGACTTGTAGTTGAAATTGTTCAGAATAAATTTTTAGATACAGTATATGTATTTTAAATCATTTAAAAATTCTTGCCCTATTCGGATACCAACATTGCAGCTAAGATCAATGTTTAATATTAAATCCCTCCAACATAGGAGATCAGTATGCACAATTTTATGTCTCAGGGGAATACTCACAAACAAAATTGATTCTTCAGATATATTGAAATTAATTCTTTTTTATGCCTCATTCGTTAAGTCACGTTAAAAGTACTTTTCCATATTCTTAAGATCAAAGACAGTCAGTCATAAAAATTCACTCCTAATCAGAATATTTCTCTTTTATCTCTTAATATTTTGTGATAAAAAATAACAATTTTTACTTTAAAATCTAGAAGCGTGACGTGTCCCATAGGAGACAAAATGTGTATCTCAATTTTAATAATATGTGCAAATTTTAAGGCATGAATCTGATTATGAAATGAAATGAAATGAAATGAATTAAAGTGAATTTGTTGGGTTACTGGCTGAGAAGATGCACTAAAAGGAATGGTGAATGGGAGAAGAGTTCGGGGCAGAAGAAGATTTCAGATGATAAACGACTTTAAGATATGGATCATATGAGGAGACAAAGAGGAAGACAGGAAATAGGAAAGATTGTAGAAAGCTGGTTTTGCAGTGGAAGACCTGCCCTTGGACAGAACACTGAATGAATGAATCTGATTATGCCATCAAGCAGAACAATGTTTTATTTAACCCATCCGATATAAGATATATTAATTTTTTTAATATTACCAACAATAGTGACTTACCTACATGCATACATTCCATCTCCTTCTTTCCAGAAACAGCCATCTATTCAGTCGATATGGATCTTTATTCTCAACAGCTAGAACGAGTTCATGAAATTTTTAGAGAGAGATACCCGGCATTAGTTAATCGAAATAGATTTCTCTTGCAGTATGACAATGCGAGACCCCATACAAAAACCAGAAACTGAGATAAAAAAACGTCGCTGAAAGGTGGCTCAAAATCATAGGATTCAATAGTTTTTACTTTGAAGATAGATTAATTTTTTGTCTTAACACTTTCCAACTAAAATTTTGCTCCAAAACTGACATAGGCCTACTTATGAGACATCTGTAATAACACGAGTTAATAAAGTCAATATAAACTGTATTACATAAATTCATGTATAACATATTATTACCATCACTTATCTCATGTTACATAATATTCATTTTTTTGATAGCCTTGTCCTCTTTTAACAATCTTTGTAGCTTAAGAGATAGCCAACATATAAAAAGAATTAATAATAAACATAGCATATAGTATAAATGCAATAACAATACATTTAAAATCTATAATAATAATAATAATAATAATAATAATAATAATAATAATAATAATAATAATAATAATAATTCACAGAATGGTTTTTTGCTACTTAACCATTTTACCTAATGCTTTAATTTAGAACTATACTATCTATAAAAACATAACACGCTTGTCTTATACAAAATAAAATAAAATTTTGAAATTTAAAATTAAACAATTGAGTAAGGGACAAACTATAGAGTTTCAACGAGTTATGATATTGAAATAATAAATAAGCCTATATATACTTTGTAGAGAAGCGTCCAAAAAACCGCGAAGACAAGAAGACAGGCGAGGAAGCGTGCAACGACACAATATGAGGGCGAGAGCAGAAGCTTGCTCATTAAGGCGCGTCGTGTGTATCACGAGGAGCCAGGCAGACAGCGCTGTGCTATTGTTTTAAGCTGCTGCGGTCACAATTAGACGACGCCGCGCAGCGTCGTTAGTCACGTCCACAAGTCGCCACCACGCGCCCAAGTCGCGAGCGGGGACTTGAGCACGTACGTTTCCGTTCCAGCCTCCCCGCTCGCCCTCCCGCCGCGCCGTCCATCCACCCACACACTCGGCACAAAATTCATTAGCACCGACATCACATCGCGTGATCAATATTTTTTTTCTGGCCTCGACGCTTTCACAATAAACAAGAAAGAATGTCAATCACTGCCCCGAATGTTTGCTCCACAATATGCAGTCCGTTCCCCGAGTTGGAGACCCGATGATTGCAAGAGTCCTTTTGGTTAGTTTATTATATGGTTCGGGTTTGTTAGAAGAATGTCAAAATCAGAGGTTACCAAGAAACATTTTGAAATACGGGATAGAAGCAAGAAGAAGAAGAAGAAGAGATGTTGGATGAATGCAACATATTTTTTAAAACTTCCGAATATTTATCTCATGATTGTATGGCATTGCAAAACGAAGAATAAATATGGGAAATGCCTGCTGATAAATTAGAATTTATAAAACAGTTTTATTATGTAGGTAATACGATTTTAAAATACCAAGAAATAAGACAAATTATGGCTTTTAAAGGCAAATATTCTATGAGATCAAAAATTCAAAACAAAATATTTTAGAACAAGTTTCTAATTTAAAATATTTAGGTTGTGATGTAAGTTTTAACATTGATAAGGATATGGATGAAAAAATTAATAGCTTCCCGTTGCTTTCTGCACACCACACTCTCTTTCGCATCTTGAAAGATCCCAGGGGGCCCAGCGTGAAGGTGAGAAGAGTAAATTTTAAAGGTGCAGAAATTGGATTCGAACAAATGCAACATTGTAAAATTCCTTTGCAGAACGAAAAGTTACAATTGTTCAGCTCAATTTTTGCACATTTAAAGGATAAAACTAAAATTCTTTAGTCATTTATTAGCATAATACTCTGCTCTCTTAAATTTACTGAGCATATTGAGAATTAAATCAATGGCTTTCCCAAAACACGCTATAAAATGTTTCGCAATGAATTTTTATTTCGAAAAGGAAACAAAAACGAACAAAGTTATATTAAACGTGTTTGAATTATTTCAGAGAATAACCTCCTAAAATTAATGACATTACAGACCGATTATTTAGTCCTGACAGCTCAGCGACGCGAAACAGGGGAAGTAATAAGAGGAGTGAGGAGAGTTCCGGAGTAGAGATAAGGGCGAGCGGTCGGTAAAGGCAAGCGAGTGAATAACCCAAACACCCCTTGGCGTAACTAAATGGACCAAGTCCCCACGCTGCCAGCTGCGCAGAAGATACGACTGGACCTAAATTGAAGCGATCGCTCGCCGCCATCTCGAGGCGGACGGAAAGCAATGCTGATAGAACGCAATCGTAAAACAAACTAAGGTTTATTACTATACAACATAAAAACAACCAAACATGAGCCTAAGAGTAACAAGGATAAAGACAAATATAAATAGTAAAACGTAATTACCTGCATTCTTGTGGTATAACATCAAATAACCAAAGATATTAATCCTGCAACTGTCAGTCAATAATCTTCGTCGTCTTTGTGACTTGGGCGTATTTATATTTACATAATTCATCATATCCGTAGGATGGGCTTCCTGAAATATATTTCAATAACCGAGTGAGAACATTGACTTAATCTTACACATTGTGTGCATCTTGCGGTCGTGAAAAATAGCGGACGAAAAGTAATGCTGATATAACGCAACCGCAAAAGACACTAAGATTTATTACTATACCATAAAAAAACAACCAAATATAAGCTAAAAGAGTAACAAGGATAAAAACAAATATAATCAGTGAAACGTAATCACCGGCATTCCTGTAGTAGTCTACAACAGCAAATAATTGAAGAAACTCTGTCAGTCAGTAATCGTCATCTTTGTGAACAACAAATACCGGTATTAAGCTGTTATACTAAAACTGTCAATTAAAAATTCTTGTCTTCGTGATTAGGCCTATTCATATTTACACAATTCATCAAATCTGTACCGATGGAGTTCCTGAAATATTTAATTAATCGAGTTAGGACATTAACTTAATCTTGCACACTGTGTGCATTTTGCTTAGGCCTAATAATAAATATTTCAATAAAGAAGGAAATGCATCAACTGTTATTAAATCGAAAATGTGCAAGAATGTCGAAATATTGTAACTAGGCCATATCTAGATAGTATGAAAATACTTAACCAGATTTATTTTGCACTCACCTATTGATTCATAAATAAAATTGATTTAGAGGGATGCTGTCTAACTATCTTCTTGTGCAAAGCAATACTGGTGGTGAATTGATGGTATAAATTTATCGCGTTTAACAGCAGATAACCATTTACTGAGAAGCTCAGGCTTTTGCAATGGAAATCTAAAAATAAAGTTTGCGCTTACTCCTATAAAACATTCTCTTCTATTAACACAATAAATATGTACTAATGTTCTCAATCATTTTACAATATCCTAATACAATATATGTAACTAACTTACTTGTGAAAAGAAATTTCCGAAACCTTCTTACGTCGATTCGTACAGTTGTATGCGGCACAACTATGCACCATGATTCCACTTACGGAATTTATATAGGAGTACGATGAAAATAAATGATAAAAGAACACTATTTGTACATTTGTATGCTGCACAAGCGCACACGATGGTTTCACTTATAACAAAGAAATATGATTAAAATACTATATAAACACTATTTGTATAGGCCTCAAATGTAGCACAGTAGTAGGCCTACACTGTGATTTCACGTATATCACAGGAGAACGATTCATTTAAACTATATAAACACTATACACACACACTATTGATTAAATTAATACGCACTTACTTCTAACACATTCAATAATACTGAATAACCTTCTATGTTATTTCAAATTAGGCGGAATCGTCATGTAAACATATTGTAGTCACATGGCACTCACCCTCAAGATGAAAACGTCTTTGAAATGGACTCGCCTGTCCCACGCGCACATCTCCGGCGACTGTCAGGACTAAATAATCGTACTGTACTTACGGTTCATTCTGTATACCGATGTATATTGACCCCATTTTAAACATTTCATTATGCGAAATATAAGGAATGTGAATGTGAATTTTGAAGTTTTTACGTCGTATTTTTATTTTTATCATGCCTAGAAGGTGATTTTTTATATTCAGTCGGTGTAAAGCGATTTTCTGTAACTAACGGATAGATTTTGTTCATATTCATTATCTAAGGACTAATACATCAGGGAATGGTGTACATGTACGTTTATTAATTTTAGTGAAAAATATTAACGGACTTTAACAGACATTTCTAAAGTTCCTTCAATGGAACCGCGAAACTCGGAGTGAGACAAGAGGCTAACAAGCTTGGAGTTCACATATTCATTTTTTCTCAGCCCAGTTATTGCCTTATTCAGTTTTTCTCGCCCAAGATTCCTTTAAAAGGACGTGTTTTCGCGTACCCATTTCCCATTGACAACACACATTTACATCGGATAGGAACAAGCTATTTGACTTCTGTATTTTTCCATTAACTCTCTGACATTACTACAATTGAGGGCTTTGCCGGAAGAAAGGCGGGTAGACCTATACGCCCTTCTTCGGGAAAACGGTTTAAAATGTAGTGAATAATTCGCTAATTATAGTAGGGAAATTTTGTTTTGATTGTACTGTACATACCTGCAGGACAGGGATGCGTGCGTGTATAACATTTTATTCAGGTGCGTTTTAAAATCTTAGATTGCATGTATCTCAATTCGCCATATTGATGTATACGCCCTTTTTTCCGGCAAATCCCTCAATTGGGTACTATAGTTTATATTTTTCATTGAATACTGTTCCTGTACATTTGGTGTTTTTCATTATGAAATCGATAGTGAGGTAACATAGTACTTTTGTATTTGATCTAGGTCATAGGGTCGAATTCACATCGAGTGTCACTATGTGTTTATTATGTAAGATTTGTATTACCTGCATAAAATAAAGAAAAAGCTAAAAAAAAAATAATAATAATTGGAATCAGCGAGAATTCGCCTTTGCCACTATGATCCGAATTGCTTGCTTACCGCTGTCCGTACAACCACAGTCTAGTATATACAGTCATGAAGCTATATACGTAGTAAATATGCATCCATAGATAGTTGCTCACCACTAGGATCGCTGTTATCGCCTCATTACAGACAATGCGAAATAGTACCGGCACAGTCTATTGTTCCTAGCACCCTTACAACTCAAGCTTCGTGACTGTATATACTAGACTTTGGTACTTCAGTTTTGTGACGTTAATTTTAATAAAGGCTGCGGTCATTTTCTGGCCTTATCTTCATATATAGAGCCGTCGACAGAAACCGTCGTGCAGCATGGAAACGCCAAGTATCTTATGCAACAGTTTCACAAAAGAGAGTAAATCGCGGGTCGTTACGGAGCCATTGTGTTCAACTCAATCCGTGCTGCATGTCGATTCAAACGTTGTAGTATATATTCATCGTATCACTCTCCATTTTTGCTTTCAAAGAAATGTTGATATCTCAGCAAGTTTTATGTACGAGGAGAGGAGTTTTACATAGACTGCAACGAATATTGATTCTTCATGGTGTCTGAAGCCAGCGAACCAAAATGATACAGGTGGAGTATAACTGTTTCGGGATAGTTCCATAGTCAGCGATGCCAAAGTGCCCGGATAGTACTCATTTTTTTACGAACCCCATTTGTCTATAATGAGGAATTTGTTGTCGCCACTTACAGCCGTTTCATCGACCTGCGGTATAGCGCTGGCCTTCTGTGCCCGAAGTTGCGGGTTCGATCCCGGCCCAGGTCAATGGCATTTAAGTGTGCTTAAATTAGACAGGCTCATGTCCGTAGATTTACTGTCATGTAAAAGAACTCCTGCGGGACAAAATTCCGGCACACCGGCGACGCTGATATAACCTCGGCAGTTGCGACCGTCGTTAAATAAAACATAATTTAATTTAATTTGCAGTCGTTTCTGTGAGTCTTAAAGAATTTGTGTAATGAGAACACATAGCATCCCCCAAAACAATTTCGAGGAGTAGCGCAAAACCTGTGTCTGAATAGCCCTTTAGTCAGGCTGTTCGAAACTGCTCTCCGAGATCTCCCCTTCTCATGTGCTAGTCATGTAGACTAAATATAAACATGCTTTAATTGCTTTTTTTTTTATCATATTGAATTACTTTTTTCAGAGAGGGTGGGGAATCCTTCACAAGTATTCAAACAACACGCAGTATATAGTAAACACTGATCTACTATGAATGATCGAGTGAATGAAGATCTGGTTTAATTGTGACTTGGAATGGAATGTAGGGAGGATGACATTATGGCCCAGCACTGCGACCTTTTACGGTCTATTGCGCTAACCTTCAAGTCAGCCGCATTTCCAGACTCACACCGGTTGACTATACTAAGGTTTTCTGCGTACCCAAGTTTCGAGCAGACAGAAAATGAAATACACATAAAAAGAAACAACACTGAAAATATTATTTTGAGGATTCAGTTTTGTCAAGAACTTTAAAATGCATTTTTCTCAGAAAAATACTGTATTTTTACTTAATTGTTCTTGTAAGCCGACGAAATATACTTTGTGTCTCAGTTTAACGGTATCAAATTGATGCAACTTATACAAGATCTTGAGATGTATGTTTTGAGATAACGCACATTTGGTTAGGATCTATTTCGAATTTATTGACGTGTTCGTGTTTGATTTCGTATGATGACGACGTAGCCTACTTATTATTTATTTTGTACTCAAAAGTATTATGTTTCGTGTGTATAATTCTTGGATAAGTTGCCTCGTAGATATTAAATATCAGCAAAATAATCCAGCAATTTATAGAAAACGCTGTACACGGACTACTTTTTCTGTGTAATTGATGCTAGAAATGTATACTTTTGCAAAAATCTCTAAATAAATTGATGCCCATTTCTCCTTTGCGAGAATATCTTAAAAAAAAAAAAAAAAAAAAAAATTACATTTGTACTACATGCATAATATAACATATAGCACAACTAAAAGTTTGAGATCAAAATAGGATTTTATAATAAGGGGGAGATGGATGGAAGCTGAGTAAAATTCAAGGGACGAAGGGATGAATATAATAGCTGAGAACAACCCCATATATACAGAGGGGAAAAAGATCCCCTAGATCCTTGTTAACATTCTCCTTTTTATATACCCTCATTCTGTCGATATTTCTGTAGTGCTCTCTAATACTACTCCTGCCCTTTTTTGTTCTTGAAGTGAAATGAAGGAATGTAAGAGAGAGAGGGAGAGAGAGATGGAGAGAACACTTCCGCGACATACCTTCTGTTCAGTTTATATTTTGTACGTTTCCGATTCGATTGTATTGTAATTGTTTTTTCCATTTAAAAGTTATTTGATTGTTACAGGAAGTACTAATTCGTATGTTCTGTTCCTTTAATATGAAGTGATGTCCGATGTGAAATTTTACATGCTATCCGAAAAATATAAAAAAGTTCCGTAAAAGTTAACCTTTCATCAACGAAAACAACAGAAAGAACATGTATTTTATCGTCGGACTTTTCCCGTCTCAATCTTCGAGGTGGTTCGCTTTCCTGGTTGTTCGTGGAAGATATCTTGAATGGAGACCTATGAGGATATTTATTACAAATAAAAAAAAAAAAGAAATAAGTAGGTGACATACGATGATATAATTTTTCAGTAACTTTTACGCGTTTCGCAACATTTCTTTTAATATGTTGTGACTGACGTCACCGTTTATAGGTTTTTCCCTTGAAATTTTTCTAAAAGGTGTAGGTCTACGTAATTAAAATCATTTTATCTTATCCTAATGACATAATTTACTGTTTATCAAATTGTTAGCATCTCCCAAAAATAGCTCATTACATTACATGTGAATAATAATGGTCTCGTGTTAGTTACCATTATTTCATTGTTAAGGGGACACGCTATTGAGATTTCTAATCTCCACAATTTTGATTTTAAGTTTTTGAAATTTTAAAATCGAATAGATGTTGATGAGTTACATGTGCACAATTATTTTCAAAATTTTATGTTGAAAAATGTACTCGGAAAAAATAAAATAAAAAAGTGTTTATAATTTTAGTAAACAAATATCTGGGTCTCATATAAAGATAATTTGTTTCTTAAACTTTTAAAATGATGCTAAGACTACCTACAATGAAATGGTGCATGGGTTTATTCCTAGTCAATACAGTTCATCAGTAAAAAAAAAAATTAACTTTTAACATTGACCAAAATTGACGAAAACTCAGTAGCGTGTCCCCTTAAGTAATTTGTTTATATATATTAAAAACAGTCAAATCAACACAAATGTAATTTCAGTTTCGAATTTGAGTGACGTAGGCCTACTACGTGCCGCTGTATCCCTGTTACAGCGCAGAATTTTTTAGTATTATTATTTCCCTTGTGTAATGAATTCTGATAATTAAATAACTTACATACTTACAAATGGCTTTTAAGGAACTCTTAGGTTCATTGCCGCCCTCACATAAGCCCGCCATCGGTCCCTATCCTGTGCAAGATTAATCCAGTTTCTATCATCATATCCCACCTCCCTCAAATCCATTTTAATATTATCCTCCCACCTACGTCTCGGCCTCCCCAAAGGTCTTCTTCCATTCAGTCTCCCCACTAACACTCTATATGCATTTCTGGATTCGCCCATACGTGCTACATGCCCTATCCATCTCAAACGACTGGATTTAATGCGCCTAATCATGTCAGGTAAAGAATACAATGCGTACAGTTCTGTGTTGTGTAACTTTCTCCATTCTCTTGTAACTTCATCCCTCTTAGCGCCAAATATTTTCCTAAGTACCTTATTCTCAAACACCCTTAATTTCTGTTCCTCTCTCAAATTGAGAGTCCAAGTTTCACAGCCATGCAGAACAACCGGTAATATAACTGTTTTATAAATTCTAACTTTCAGATTTTTTGACAACAGACTAGATGACAAAAACTTCTGAACCGAATAATAACAGGCATTTCTCATATTTATTCTGCGTTTAATTTCCTTCCGAGTGTCATATTTGTTACTGTTCCTCCAAGGTATTTGAATTTTTCCACCTCTTCGAAGGATAAATCTCCTGGAGGACCACCCCTTATCGGCTGTCCACGACTGCTTATTCACTATATTCGCAGCTACCCTCCATATCTGGAGATGATTAAATAATAGCATCAGAAACTCAAATTTGTAATGTACTAATGATAGTGAAACTTCAAATGGCTTATAAGTGCTCTTAGTTCATAAGCATTATTGTTGTATCTTAATATCACAATGCTGAGGTGAAAAGAACTTAGTGAAGATTGTTCAAAGAATTTTCAAATGCAAATAGTAATTTATATTCAATGGAAAAGTGTATAATTTAATGGTAGTGAATTCTTAAGCGGCGTATTAAGGCTGTCAATTCATAAATATTATTTCTTCTGCATACTATGTTGTCTTTTTATCACAATAATGGGGAGAAAGGAACTTAGTCAAGATTTTTTACAAATTTCCTAATTGCAAATAGTAATTCATATTCAACGTAAAAGTGTATACATTGTGACTAATTAAAGTCTAATTATATAGAGAAACGTCACTCCTTGTATTGTTTTGATAAATTTTATATTTTGGTTCTTATTACTTTTTTTACTTCTGATAAGTTTCAAAATATGGCTTAGCCCCTTTTACCTTAGTCCGATTCAATTGAATACTTAAAAGGACTTTCCTAGTAAAATTATTGCTTTTTTTTTTTCTTCTTGGCATTGTTAAATATAATTTCCAACTACCAATCCCCTGTCCTCTATGCCTGCATGGCATGGTACAAACTGAATTGTTTACTCTAGAGCCATGCCTTGTTTGTAAATTGATGCGGTGTCTTTGTGGTGATTGATCTGGTTAACGTACTCGGGTGTGGCTAAAGAGGCGTGTAATGGGAATTGCAGATTGACCGCAAGTGTTTTGTGCCGACTCTCTTCACCGCCGTGTAAAATCCTATTCCTTGCAGGGAAGGGATGAGTTAACACTTGCGTGTTGGACAATATGGTTCTGAGAGCAAATCTTCACCTTACAAGAGCTCTACGAAAGCACTTAGAGTACTTCGTTCTCTATATGGAGTATACTGCGTATACAGTCCCTGCAGAAACTTAATACGGCGCGGCGCGGCGAGTCTTCCGGCAACGACGTGCGTGTCTCTGAAAACATTGAACTTGATATTGCGGTTATAAGCCTGACTTGTAACTGCACTTAACTTATACGTAAGACATGATTTAAAAGTAAATTACTGTCTTATTATAACAATGACAGTAAAGTTATAGTAGACTATAAGTATAAGATGATTTTATGCTCTTGATACTTATACTGTCTTATAATTAAGGGATGAAATGGGTGAAATTTATATTTTATACCGGTCTTACTATTAAAAACTCTATATACAGACGTTTAACTGTCTTATACAATGAGTAGCTCGTTTATAAGCCGTGTGTAAATTCTTTACTAATAATCACTACATACGTCGTGTATAACAGTATAACTGTTACACAGCTATGTTATAGTTTCGTCATTACTTCATTACGAAAGGTAATAGAATATCTGAGGTTCTCTATTGCGTCCGATAGAGCGCTCTGGTGTGCCGTACCGATATCGATAGTACAACTGGCTCTGATCGATTACCACACTATATTTTGGTCAAAGAGTACAAACTACAGCAATATTATTCTAATTATTCTATCCTCTTTGGTTTGTTCTTTTGTGGTTAGAAGACAACCATCATCATAAAATGACAGTCGATACGAACATATATTATTTGGACGTGACTAAATACGAGTACAGTAAAAATAAAAGTGTGGAAAAATGACTTTAAAAATGTCTATTTTCCGTCACGAGAACCAGTTTGTAATTGTGAAATAAGAGTGTAACTAAAGCATGGATTTTGATTATGATTATGGTATTAAAAATCTAGCTAACATAAATGAAAGGCCAGTGACATATTTTTTTTCTCGAAAAATGAAGCGTGCTATGGGGGGAGGGGATTAGGAAGTCGAATTGGGACCAGCGATAAATTTAAAGGGAGTACGGGTGTATTTCAGGTCGGGCGGCGCGAGATTACTTTTTTGATTTTCATACTATCGTCACATTTGCCATTTTCAAAATGTCATGTTTTATTCATATTTAAGCAGACCTAACAGCCTCTTTATCTAGACATTTTCGCCTGGCATTCCTTAAATACTCTTGCGGAAATGGTGATGATGAAGGTAACTTTTGCTGGTACTGCTGAAATCCCAGAGCCAGGATATTTTTTTAGAAGCACATAACTGAAAACAAGGTTATGTTTAATAATGACAAGCAAGCAGAAATTAACATTTCAAAATGATCATAATGTCTCTTAAAGTAAAAGCAAAAAATAAAAATGAATAAAATTTTGATTAGATGAAAAATATAGCATTTGATGTGATAAGTAGTGAACAACAAATTAACAGAAATGTCGCTCCATGCAGTAAATAATTTGCAGTAAGGAAAGATATTCTACATATTCAGATGTTTATAAAATGCAACCATTTAATTAAAATTGAGGTTCTAGTTTGTAGTTTATTTTATGGTATTACCTGTTTGAATTGCAGTTTATTGTTATAACAAGAAGTAGCTAAGAATCTTCACATACATCCCTCATTTCAGTTTCCTTTTCTACTGACGGTTTTCATACCCTCATCTGAATTTACTCTTAGCTCATATTGGGATTCATCAGCCTGCCACTAGTTACGCACAGGATTGGTGGGCTGTGACATAAGATCTGCACGACGCTGATTACCAAACTCAACACAAGTAGTCATATTTGTAACGAACAGACACTCATGCCCTAAACGGAATTCGAACCCAAGACATGGCCTTCACGCATTCTTAGATGCTCCTTAATCGTGTGTATATATCGGTTTCATTTACTTTAAAAGAAGCACCCTAACATGTTTTTGTGGAAGAGTTGTTCAAATATTAAAAAATGGGTATGGCTTTTTTGGAGAGACAGCCGTGGTTTTAAGTGAACACGTATCGACAGATCTAGACGATGTATTTTGTTTGGCACCAAAATCAGGGCTCTAGCACATCGGAGTCGCGAGATATTGGTCTACTGTTCAGAAATTTTCGCGCACGCCCAAAATGACCGCCAGTTGCCGCGGGCCTTACCAAGTTCATGCTCGCATCGTAGTACTATACCCGATCGAACGAGACCACATTTATTTCAGTCGTATTATTAGCCACGAAGTTACGGTGTCGGAATGGATCACCTTGCAGATGTTACATCTTTACATCCAAGTTTCCGCTCTGGTATTCCATGTATCGGTCTGATAGACGTATTCACGTCAAAACTGAAATATTACTTAAAATGAAGTTATTTAAAGCGTTCATCTTTATTAAAGTTATCTTTTCAAATATATTTCAGTACTTGCTATTTTCGATTTTGAAATTAAACATCAACTAAAAATTTTAATTCCTGTTTTTTTTCTGCATGACAATAAGTGAAGTTTAATTGAATTTTATTTGCAAATACTGTTAAAGAAAATGCAGTAGGAATTGAATAAGTTATAGCTAAGAGTTGGAAATGATTTTTTTCTCCTGTTAGCCAATGCATAATTAAACATTTGGCACTATATTAACTGCAATATTATATTCTAGCATCTATTATGTATCTTTCTTTCGTTTGTGTTGTTTTTCTTTTCTTATTATGTATTTTGTATACGTATCAATGTAAGGCACCTATAATTGGAGGCCATAGCAGGCCAAGCGCCATTTATTAAAAACGGAGAAAGCAAGGGTTAAAGTTAATTGAATACCATAGTTTAATAAAGATTGCCATATCATTTAGTTTTAATGTGTATACTTTATATTACTTGCTATATGTTTCCATTGAACTATGATAATAACTTAATTTTAACCCTTGTTTTCTACGGTTTTAGTAAATGGCGCTTGGCCCACTATGGTTCTGAACCCTTCAATTGGAAGCTTGCTTCTGTTGGTGGTGGATTTAAAATAAAAATAAAATATACATTAATCATGTCCATTGCAATTTGGAATCGAGCTCTGCCTCTCTAGTAGGTGAACCAATGTACTACATTTAGTTCATATTCTGCTTATTGAAACGGTGCCGATGGAGACTGTTAGAGTCAGCTGAAAAATAAAGAAAAGAGACTGATATAAGTACATCTGCACATTATTGCAACCCAACTCTCCATTGCCTCCGTTAGCTAGTAGTTTACACATGGTATCCTACTCGCAGATAATGATTCAAGTGAACAGTACAATGTGTTTGGATTAGATCAGTCGCCCCCCCCCCTTTCCACTAACAATTCTGCAGTGCCGTAGCTCACCTCACCTGCGTGGATGAAGTGTGGTATGTATATCTGTATCACACTGCATTAATTGGAATTGATATTTATTAATTGAAAATTCATTATAATGCATTTAAACCTGTCTTGATGAACATTTCGCAACATATTTTATTGTTATTTAAATAAATGTTCATATCTGTTGGCCTGTATATTTAGTAATCCTTTTTGAAATTGATGTGTGAATTTTAACGTAATTAATATGCATTGCAGTTTACTAATTATTCAAGTGGTCATTCTCGGTGATGTTGCGGTTACAATACTGGTTCGCGGATTCAAATCCGACCGAGGACAATCGATTTTAAAGAGCGGTAAAATCGTTAGCATGGCTTTCTTCGGGATGGAAGTGAAGCTGGGAGCCCGTGTCCTAGAAATACGGCACTTTAAAGAATTATATTACTAATAGAGGTCTCCAGGTAAAATTTGTGTACTATTTTGTCGCCGAGGAATTTCAACGCGAAATAACCTCTAGTTAAAGGCGTCGTTAAATACAGTATTATTACTACTACTGTAGAAGTAGTTATTCACGGACTCTTTTTCAAATTGAATTTATCACTAGTCATAAAATAAAACTGCTGATAGTATCTCTTTATTACATAGTTCTTTAAGGAAACAAGGCTAAAAGGTAAAAAAGTAAAAGTCAATAATGTTGTTGGGAGACTGTATGCCAACAGCCTGAGCACACAAGTTTTCCCATAAATTCTAAATGAGGCAATAGAATGGAGTACCATTGAAGGAAATGAAAAGAGACAGCGCTTGTGCTGCTGGTTGCGGGTGATGCAGATTAGATCTTCCTTCTTCACTCCTTATGCACAGATCAAGTGAGTTCTCTCTCTCACTTTCCCAGTCTCTCTCCTCTTCCTTTACTGCTTCCCGCTAAAGATGGGGTTGGTGCGAATTCCCAGGATGTTTAGTGTAGTATCCAAAACTAGGTATTTCGGTACACTTGCAGCATGTAGTATTCACATTTCAGATGTGTTGATTAGTTGGTTAATTGGCTTATCTATTTATTTATATTTAATTTGCGGTTGGTTATTTCTAACCAGCTTCTGACTAAAAAGATCCATGTAAACATTCACTTACCTCTTCCCGTCAGAAATTCTTGTGTTCCGTTGCCAGTGTACTATTTGTTGTGATGTTGACCCCTCGGTAGGAGAGCCTCTGCTATTTATCCATCGAGTGCCCAGATGAAGTTAAATAAGGAAGCCTCGATACGGTACTACAATCAGAAATGTACAGAGAAATGATGCATATATTTAGTCTGTTTCTGTCAGCGATTATTCGATTACTTTGCACAGCTGTAACAAAGAATTCTGGAAGTGTTCATAGCAATCTTTTCAGCACTTGATTTAAGACATCGGAAGAAACGACTAAAATCCTCTCAGTAACATTCTCATAGATGGAACATTGGCACTCTGATATACAAATCTTAGTCTTTGTGTGATAATTTCCATTCCGGACTTCAAGGCGCTATGCTAGACTACTATTTGAAAAGTTATGACACGAATAAAATATGAATTATAGCACACTAAAACAGTTAGTCGTAATAACTGGTTTGAGAATGAAGTCACTTCTATTTATATTATTTTATTACTATGCACAGAATAGCGAGGACGTAATTTAAGGAAAGACTGAATATGTTTATCCTGTAAAGCAGTAATTGGTAGATTCCTGCACTGCATGCATATACTGTGCAAGTCTGAAACGGCGTACATATTTCGGAACCGGTTCCCAGCCGAACTGATGCCATATCATGTGAGGATAGATTAAGGATTAGCGAGTCGTTTGGATGATGCAAAGTGAAATAAATTACTGTACTTATAGCCTATAAATATGTAACTTTATTAGTTTAAACAGTAAAATTGTCTACTGCCGATATTTTTCTTGAATTTTAAATGTCTTAACTGGATCTAAAAATGTTAGCACACTCAAAGAGAACACAAAGTAAAGAAATTCCTTTTTGAGAAAGAAATAAAAGTAACATTTTTTTTTCTAGAAGAAAGATAGGCCTATCTAATAATACATAACATATTCATGGTATAGAGTAGGATTAAATAAACTTACTTAATGTGCTAAGTTTATCATTACGAATATTCAGAAAGGCTTTACAATCCACTCCTTCGTTCTCTCCATACTAGCCAAGCCTTATTTTCTACCTCCGAAAATAGACGAGCACTTTCCCACAGAAGATCCAGTTGAGATCCTGACCGTCGTTTAATATCACTCGCGTTAGCCATACTGTAACTGACATACAGAAGCTCGTTAATATACAACTTTGATTGATTACGTATTTTGTAAGTGTTGCAGTCGAAGTTTGTCGATCACCTACTTCAGTGAAACGAAGTCAAGAGCGCCTAGGAGTTAGATAATCTTCAGAACAATACACACGAGTGGAAAACTCCCATACCCAGCTCAAATGTAGACTACACGAATGCCTGTATCTGCTGCTAAGGTACAGGCAAATAACTTTCCTCAACTTTTAGTGTTTGGTCCTGTCTCTCAAAAAATCTTTATGTTCAAAACATAAAGAAACCTGTTCACTTTCTTCGAGGCTCTTTAAATGAGTTTTAGGATAATTACGTGTTTAAATCTCATTATTTTAGTGATTGTGATTATTAAACAGAGACATCTGTGTCTGTGTCATCACCGTCTGATAATCACTGAAACTTGTACGCCAACCTCTATGTGCCATGTTTTTTAAAGATGAAATGATATAGAGTAAGGAGAAAATTTAATGACTGTTGTGAAATACAATTTTTTAACTTGAGGGAAACAGGAGGACGCTCATTATCTGATATTGACCACCACAAGTACAGAAAGGACTTCTCCCTTCCCGCGGGGAATTCACTCTTCCGTCTAGCGGACGATAACGCTGTGATTCGCGCTGTTTGCCCTTCAAACTGCCTCATATAGCTTTTATGTGATGAGAATTCGTCTATGAATAACACTTGCTGTTCGCTCACCTGCCTATTAAGTACTCCCTCCTTGTGGCGGGGATCACAGCGTTCTCGGCCGCTAGACGGGAGAGTGAATTCCCCACGGGTAGGGAAAAATCTTCTATAGACTAACTCTAATCAGTGACAGGGACCGATCTCGAGTTCGCGGTAAGTTAAGCCCGTGCTTTAACACTGGTCTAATGGACGAGCATCTGTGAACCTTGGTCACTTCTATATTTACAGAATCTTCTTTTTCTTCTTCCTTCACGCGTTAGACATTATTGTCTGTAGCAATCTACATATCTTGTTCATGCCACCATTTTTTGGGTCTTCCTATATTTCTTTTCCCTACTGGTTTATAATTCTTAAAATGAAATGGTAGTCTGTCTAAGTTCATTCTTTGTATATGGTTTATTCACTTGGTTTTATACTCTTTAGTTTTATCGTTCAGATTAATATAATATATATCTAATTCCTTTCTTATATCTTCACTTCTTTTATGGTCTATTTTCTTATAGCCAGCAACTGCTCTTAGAAATCTCATTTCATTTGCTTCAAGTTTGCTTTTATTTTTCTCTGTCATGATCCAAGTTTTGGCACTGACATTACTTTATAAGACTTTAGTATTGTGTCTTTTCTTGCTTTATTTTTCAAACACCTTTTTATAGTGCCATTAAGATGATTAAATACTTCCATTTTTTTAATTTGATCAGACTCATTCTGGTATGATATATTGCATCCTAAGTATTTAAATTCTGTAACTTGTTCCACAATATTATCTTCAATTACAGTTTTTGATCGGATGCTCTCTTTTACAGAATTTTGAAACTAATTATGACAAATTAATGTCAAATTCTGGAAATATTTTAGGAGGATAGATGTAAATTTCTGGTAGTGTCTGGAAGTATGTATGAGAAATAAATTGTAACTGCGTTATTTAGGGCTACTTCTTCCATATTTCTATAAATAAATAAATTATTAACCGTAACAATTAAATTGGACTGATTGTAAAAGTTGCAGAAATGAAAAAGATCTGTTTTGAGCATTAAAGAGTTTTCTTAAATATTTTGTGACAAACAGAAGAAGAATGCGAGTATGATTCTTCCCTGAAATCCCAGTACGCAAAGCTCTGCGCGTTTACGGCACGTCCTGTCAATATTGTTCTTGTCTTCAGCCTAGACTCACAGTTGGTAATCTCTGCATGTAAATAACGGCTTGCGTATGTTCGACAAAGAAATCGAATCTCACATGCGCGCGTTTATTTCAGATCTGAGAATGGCTAGTCTTGGTGTCTTGGCTTGGATTCTCACATTAGGTGTATAACATTGGTCGTTAATATAGCGTACTCGAGTAGCTTTCTCTTTTCTACCACCGCTGTAAATATTAATTTCGATTAATAATTATTTTAGGCTAGTAAAATCATATAGCCTAAGTCTGACACGTTGGCAGCATGGATAGCGTATACGCTTTCCCTTCAAGCTGTTCGTGGTTCTATTCCCTGCGTGGGCAATGGAAGAAATTTATCTTTCGCCATGGAACTGGGTGTTTGTTTCTTGCCATGCTGTGTTGTCTCAGCGGTGGCCCTGTGTCGTGCTGGCAACATGATCAAAGAGGCGTGCAGTACAGGCTTGTCTTCAGTGTTAGTCCCGAAATATAACCTCCTCTAAACCGCATTGAACTGTAAGTCGGTATCAAAAGGAGGAAGTAAAACAGACGAAAATAAAAAGAAAGACAAAGCAATATAAATTAGTACAAAATTAGTGTATTTTCTTCTGCCATATGAGTGATGAGTAGATTTCCGTTCCGAAGTTATAACATCCCATGTTCAGTTTTCATTTAGATTGATAGACAGTGGTCGGCCTGGGTAAGTGTGCTTAAATGCGACAGACTCATGTCAGTAGATTTACTTGCACGTAAAAGAACTCCTGCGGGACAAAATTCCGGCACACCGGCGACGCTGATATAACCTCGGCAGTTGGGAGTGTCGTTAAATAAACCATAATTTAAAATTTTTGATATACAATATATTGAGACACATACTTAATATGAATGGAAATATAAAAATTGGAAATTTATCTTTTGAAGAGGTGGAGAAGTTCAAATATCTGGGAGCAACAGTAACAAATATAAATGATACTCGGGAGGAAATTAAACACAGAATAAATATGGGAAATGCCTGTTATTATTCGGTTGAGAAGCTTTTATCATCCAGTCTGCTGTCGAAAAATCTGAAAGTTAGAATTTATAAAACAGTTATATTACCGGTTGTTCTTTATGGTTGTGAAACTTGGACTCTCACTTTGAGAGAGGAACAGAGATTAAGGGTATTTGAGAATAAGGTGCTTAGAAAAGTATTTGGGGCTAAGAGGGATGAAGTTACAGGAGAATGGAGGAAGTTACACAACACAGAACTGCACGCATTGTATTCTTCACCTGACATAATTAGGAACATTAAATCCAGACGTTTGAGATGGGCAGGGCATGTAACACGTATGGGCGAATCCAGAAATGCATATAGAGTGTTAGTTGGGGAGCCGGAGGGAAAAAGACCTTTAGGGAGGCCGAGACGTAGACGGGAAGATAATATTAAAATGGATTTGAGGGAGGTGGGATATGATGATAGAGAATGGATTAATTTTGCTCAGGATAGGGACCGATGGCGGGCTTAAGTGAGGGCGACAATGAACCTCCGGGTTCCTTAAAAGCCAATAAATAAGTAAGTATACTTAATATGAAACACCAAGTGGCGTTTGTTCTGTCGATGAAGGTCGTCGCAGCTGCCTGCATTTCCAAGTTTCACATTTGGCACAAGACTTACATCAATCCATAGCCTAGTTATGAAATTTCAACAGATGGGAACCCAAAAAAGATTCCCGGACATTTTCCCGAATATCTATTCTTCCGAAAGACTTCCTCCCGAATCCAATTACCCGAATGACTTTGCCCGAAAACAAATTTCCCAAACGACTTCGCCCGAAAACAAATTTCCCGAATGAATAATTGTGTAAATGTATTAGGTCTCACCTTTAACTTTCCATTGAGAAACCAGATGTTATCACGTTTGTATAACATTCATAAATGTTGACTTCCGAATGTGATTACCCAATTTTCAGTCTCTCCACCTTCATCATAACTATCATATATTAAGTAGTTAATGCGTTGAAAGTTTTTTTTAATATCTCTCCGATCTCCTGAATTTGTATTTTCGATACTGGATTAACTGGTACATCTTTTCGTCTTTACCTCCTTTTTTTCAAATGTTCACATTCCGGCAACAATGTTAAAACACTTGAAGGAACTTCTTGTCGTTCATTTCTCAAAATTTTTCCAGGATTTAGTTCAGGAGGTTCATTTGTCATACGTTTCAGGTTTGCTTCTACAATTTCAACATCTGTCTCCTCTCTATTGGGTGCAAGAGAATGTGGAGAGTCCACGTCACCTTTAATAACTCTTACTCTTGTAACTTGGCTTACCGTATTGGCTCTTGCATTACACTCCTTCTGCCTCAGTTTCTTGCAATCCGAATAAGTTTTTTTCCTTCTGTACCATTTTTATTTTTATAATGAATGTAACCATTTAATAATAACTTCGTTCTTCTTTTCCCGTAGCTTTTAATTCTAGGTCCGTTGTCCATGTCAACTTTTAGTAGGTACTGTGTCACGTTTGCTTGAAGATTTGGAAATATTGATTTTGTGAAATAAGTAGCAACATTAAGACACTGTTCATGTATTATGCTGCTATAGAAACTTACATATCGATACCTATTTTTTTAAATAAATGATACAAAATAGATTCTGAATAACCGATTCGGGAAAATGTCCATTAGGCAAACAAGATTCGGGAATGTGGGTTCGGGATAACCGAAACGGAAAAATATCCATTCTGCAAGCAAGATTCGGGAATGTGGGTTCGGGATAACCGATTCGGAAAAATGTCCGTTCGGCAAACAAGATGCGGCAATGTGGGTTTGGGATAACCGATTCGGGAAAATGTCCATTCGGCAAACAAGATTCGGGAATGTGGGTTCGGGATAACCGATTCGGGAAATATTCATTCGGCAAACAAGATTCGGGAATGTGGGTTCGGGATAACCTATTCGGGAAAATGTCCATTCGGCAAACAAGATTTGGGAAAGTGGATTCGGGATAACCTATTCGGGAAAATGTCCATTCGGCAAACAAGATTTGGGAATGTGGGTTCGGGATAACCGATTCGGGAAAATATCCATTCGGCAAACAAGATTCGGGAATGTGGGTTCGGGATAACCGATTCGAGAAAATATCCATTCGGCAAACAAGATTCGGGAATGTGGGTTCGGGATAACCTATTCGGGAAAATGTCCATTCGGCAAACAAGATTTGGGAATGTGGATTCGGGATAACCGATTCGAGAAAATGTCCATTCGGCAAACAAGATTCGGGAATGTGGGTTCGGGATAACCGATTCGGAAAATGTCCATTCTACAAAATAGGCAATCGGAATTTTTTGTTCAGGAAAATGGATTCGGGAATTTGATCGGTAACGGCCAAGAAAAAAATGAAGTAGCGGATGGTCATCACTGAAGAAGCTTTAGAAGACTTTGCCTACTGCCAAGAAAATTCTCTTCACATATCCAATAGCTCTTTAGAGCAGTAAACTAGAATTCTGCGCTCATCACAACTAAAATTATAATATACCTAAGTTCCAGCGACACAATAACTGCGGCCGGGCGACCCTGGCACGCAGAGCCGCTTTTGATAAATGGATTTTGATTTGCTTATGACGGAATAGATCCACTTTTTTTCTTGGATGAGACTTGTTTCCATCTGCATGTGTATGTCCTAAAATAATGAAGACTGCCCCTCAGAGTTGAGGAAGTAAGAGTAACTTGTGCTGTGCTGAAGGGGTAAGAGAATCATAGGACTATGGGTCTATTTTTTTTTTGTTCAGGAATGCCAAGATTTTACGTTTTTTTTTTCTTTAAAAAAATTGAACTGGGAGGGAGAGTAGGCTAATTTCGCAGTTTTTTTTATCGAGATTATGTGTATGCAGTGGCGCCAACTTGGGGCCCGAGCACACCGAATAATTTGTCGCATTATTATTATTATTATTATTATTATTATTATTATTATTATTATTAATATTAATATTACCATCATTATTATTTACGAAATTAACTTATTTTAACTTGTACTCAAGTGTTTGAGCCCATCCAATGTTTACCAAAACTTGGCATCACTGTGTGTATGTATTTATTGGCACTGCAATTTGGTATACTTCCGGTTGCAGTGATATATAATATGCAATAACATTACAATAATTGCAATTGCAAAAGCGATTACAGCAATAAAATAACATAGATAAAATAAACGTAAAATTAATTCTAACTATAAATAAATAAATGAAATAAACCTAGGACTATAAATAAAGACTATGATATAGGCTAATTAACGTCTACTGAAAAGCATACTTAAGCAAAAGTAAACCTAAGAAGTAAACCTATTTCTATTAAACCTAGTTATTGTCAACTTCAGTAATTACAAATCACCTTAATTACATATCGACGTAATTAATTACACGACGTCTTTCTTTCTTTCCCTTAGTTTAACCTCTCCCTTTTAGGTTCATTTACACGACCCACGCTACACGGGCCTTACAGGGCCGCGACCTGTCGGGAGAGGATTTAATCTATGGATCACATACATACTTTTTTGACCACACAAGGACATGGAGGGCCTCTCGGGATGAGGGATCAGCTCAATGCCAGGGCCACCTCCGATACAACACAAACATTTAAGACATTACACAGCATTCACTCACACATATGAAGGGATTAAGGGAAGGATCGCCGTCCATGGCCGGACTTTCAAGAGGTATAATCCCGGAATTTGCCTGGAAATAACTGGGGAAACCAATTACACGACATAACTTAGATAATTACACTGCATCTACATTACTATTAAATCTCAACGTAATCTTTTCAACCTTTCCTTAAATGTAGCCTATTGATTTTGAGAGGACCATCCTGTAAGATCGCCGCAGATAAGCTGTTCCAGTCTACTATTGTGCAGTTAACAAAGGAACATTTTGCCACGTCTACCAGAGCTCACACAGCTAATGTTCCTTAAAAATTATTTCTCGATTAACTAATGGACTCTTCGAGATGTCGAGTTATCAGTAATATGTGGCTTATTCGATCCTCGGACAGTCTTTGTGGCTTATGTTTGGGCTGTATTAAAAGAATATATTGCCTACACAACAAATCCACATACTTTAAAATAATCTAGAAACATCCTTTATGAACTTTCTTGCATCTCTCAAACGGATCTGCAACGAGTTTTTGTTGACTTTTAAATATGTGCTGAAAACGTTTGCAACAGGAAGGCAGGTTCTTTCAACGTCATGGTGGGTAGTGTAAATGTTTTAACATCTTAATGTGTTAGGGAAACAATGTAGTCAGGTAGCACTGCAGCCACTGAGCGATCATTGCAAGTGGTTTTTCCTAGCTTGCTATCCGGCAGTAAGTTACACGTACCGCCTGACGTTCCGTATTATGAACAGACACCTAGTATACGCTTCACAAGTACTGGGCTCTGAGCAAAGAAAGATGAATTTTATTTGTCAACTGCTTGGAGTGAAGCGCCAGCTGCGAGACGGGCTAAATGCTTTGCTGAGCGCCTGCAGGGTGACTTTATTTAGTAAGTTAAAACAGGAAGGATTTAAATAAGGTAATAGGGATACTAACTGGTTAATGGCGCCTGAAGAGACACCTACAAGTCGTGGTCATCACTTAAGGCTAGTTTACACGACAACACTAGGTTTCGCAACTAATTTCATGAAGCTTATTTCATTAAAGTAATTGCGTAGGAAGTTCTTTACATGTAGACACATAATTTATACACCTGTACTGTAGTTTCATGATAACTTGTATATTTTTCTTCACTGCTGTTCACTTAAATGCTAGAGTAATAGCAGAGATGTTGGAATGGAATGGAATTTAAGTGAGGAGGGCACGGATAGCCCAGCACTGCGACCTGTTGAGATCTATTGCGCTAACCCTCGATATGGAATGAGTTGTGTGCCATAGATCACCAACCCAATCACATGACTCCCTAACGACCGGTTCCAACAGCCAACAGAAATCCTTATACCATTCCTGCTTCGGCAACTTCCCCCAAGGCCCCCCTGTCGATCCGAGGCGAAACTCCTCCTCCGAGTAGGTCCGCCTCGGGTGCTCGTTGCAGAAGCCATCCATCCAACGTCGCTTAACTACATTCCACGGAGGCCGGTCGAGAGAGTCAGTAGTTCCGGGAGCCCGCCTGTAGAGTGATCTGAAAAACCAGAAACGGGATGATGAGGAAAGGATGTTGAGGGAGGAAAGGAAGTGGCGAAGATGAGTGGGGTTCCAAAGCAGAGATGTTACTATTGACCTTAAAAAGTGAGAAAAGAAAAAAAAGAAAGGAGTCTGAACTGTGGTATGGATAGAGAGATCACATTTAGGATGTTCTGGATCCATACTGAAAGAGATAGTTGTTGAAGATCTCAAAAGTTGTCGCAGTCATGTAAGAATGACTTTGGAATAATTAATTTTTTGCTTATTTTTAAAGTTTGGGTCATTGAAATCCCACAAACACGTTTGCGCTATACAGGGTGTTTCCGGGCTAGTGTTACAAACTTTCAGGGATGATGGGGAAGGGCACACGTATCAATTTGAGATCAGGAACCCTGGTCCGGAAATGACCGAGTCGAAAGTTACAAGCAAAAATAGTTGTGTGGAAATGAAATAATTTTATTCCTCTCTACACCTTATTTATATGTATTTATCTGTACATCTTACACATACTGTATACATCTGACGTTGTTTACATTGTCTACTTAGGCCCAATTGTATAAAACTCCCTGACTAAAGATCAACTTTGATCGAAGATCGAAAAGTGAACCGAGTTCAGACACTTCTTCTATTGTATAAAATTTTTCTGCGTTCAAATTACCTTGGTTCAAATGCAATCTAAGTTCACGTGAAAAGGATTTGGCAACATCGGATAAACAGGTGAAATACGTGATGCGCGGACAGGTTTGTTCAGTGTTGCCAATCTAGCGATTTTAACTCTTTTTCAACAACAATTTCTTCTAACTTTTATATTGCTTAAATAGGGATTTAGTGACCTTTTTAGCACCCCATAGTGACAAAATTTAATCTTTCTTTGTTGATAATGAGAAATCTAGCGACTTTACAACTACTTTTTGGCGACTTTCCGTACACTCTGTTGGAGACACTGGTTTTTTGTGCAATGTAAATAATGGCGGACAATAAGAAGAAGGTTGACTGTTCTCCGAGTTGTTATCATGTTATGGTGTTTGATACTGCTAAACATAATAAAGCTTTATAAAACGACAATTTTCGTTTAGTAATACAGTTAATTGAAAATTTATGAATGTACCTATCATATCCATTAATAATTAATGGTTGTTATAAACATAATATAATTATAGGTTGTGTTATTTGATACTGCTGAACACGATAGAGCCTTATAAAAGATAAGATTGTTTGTGTATTAAGGCAAGAAATTGAAATAAATATATATATATATATATATATATATATATATATATCATATCTATTAATATTAATAATAATGGATATTTTATTTGCACAATCTGTCACTCGTATATTTCAAACAGAAAAGAAATAACTGAACTTGGATCATCTAACTTAATCGGAGAAATTTCTTCAGTCAAAGTTGACTTTAGTTTGAGACAAATTAATCTCAGATTAGACTTTATACAACTCAAAATTCCAAGTTCAGCTGAAACAAGGATCAATTTAACCTCTGATCTAAGATTAAATGGTTTATACAATCGGGCCTTAGACTATTCCATTCAGTGCGCTGTCTGAGGGGTGGGGACAGGAAACTACAGTAAAGCAATGCAGATGGCGTAATGTGTAACGGACATGGTCGGTCCTGATAAGCACGTCTGTAGACAGCAGAGTATGTGTACAAGTTGCAGTGTCCAGTCGATCAGTCCTAGTGAATGGAGGAGTACACGAGAGCCGGAATATGCAGACCTGATTTTCGAATACGGATGAGCCAATGGAAGCTCACAGATTGTATCGAACAAGTACCCACGTAGGAGACATCCGGTCGATACCATCTTTCCATGATTGTTCCGAATGTTAAGAGAAGGAGGGCACGTGGTGCCAAATTACAATTCCATTTCCACACAACTATTTTTGCTTAAAACTTTCGACTCAGTCATTTCCGGACCAGGGTTCCTTATCTCAAATTGATACATGTCCCCTTCGCCATCATCCCTGAAAGTTTGTAACACCAGCCCGAAAACACCCTGTATATAAATCAAGAAAATTAATTATTTCTTCACTTCTCCTTCTCATATTGTAAATCAATCCACAGATCAGAACGTGTTTAACCTCGAAATTTCTCGAAACTACAAGTTTCGTTTCACCAAAAATTGGAAGTAGCCGAAACTTTCTAGTGTCGTAACTCAGTGTTACCACTACATTTCATGCATGCCCATTCAAATAAAAAGCAGTTGCGTCGTGTAAACTAGCCTTTACGAACCCATGTGCAAGTGATGTGGGCAAGAAGAAGAAACTACTTCACATATTTTGATCGATGTTCTGAATGCATTATGTTGGCCGCTGTTCTTTTGATATTGAGAATTTTAAGGAGATCAAACGCACGTCATTCTTGTCCACCACAGATTCCATTTCGTCCCATCTGGATTGGAACCCATGTCTAGGTAGTGGGAAGTCGTTTAGCTACTTGGTTAACGGTATGTGTGAATATCTAATAAGTGGTATGAAGTATGTATTAATCTTGCTACTATGAAACCACATTTTCTCAAATGCTTGTTATATTTTATCTTTGCATATTGTAACAATATGTAAACGTTTGAAATTGTTAGGTTGATAAACATGAGATGAAATTTCCTCAGATAATTGCCATTCATCAGAAGTATAAATGTAGGCTGTAATACGTGGGAGCAATCAGAATCGTTGTGAGAGAGTTATCTAGATTTTGTTTCAAGATGAGACTCATCATTTTCCACAATCTTAGCGTAAGATGGTTTCTTCCTCGTGGTATAAGTGAGTATGTATTTCATCTCCATCAATCTCTCCTGTCTGGAGAAGCACCGTTCTCCCTGCTCTCTCGGCGGAGAACACTTCACCTTGCTCTGTCTCCTCCTCCTCCTTCACATCACGTTCCCGAGAGAAACCACCTAGTTCTTTCCCGTGAAATGAGTTCCTCGTTTGCAAAATATTGACTCTTGCTTCGTGCTGCCAGCTACCTCATTGCTAATACGAACGTTTCTTTCCGGCGGATTTGCTTTAGTTCTGATTGCCTCAGACGTCCAGAATTTAGAACTAGGGAATAAAGCTTTAATTTCAAGCCGTAGATGTGTAAATTCAACGGCCAGTGTATTTTTAATTTAAACCTTCGTGTTGATAATCGTGCAAGATTATTTTGATTTATAATAAAATTCATTGTAATTAAACACAGCTACAGTTATAAATCATAAACCTCGCAGTTAATATAAAAAAATGGAATACAGTGCTCCGTCTCTTTAGTAGAATGCGTTTGAGCCTAAATAAAGCAGAAAAACAATACATTATGGTCCGTTGTTGTGACTAGAATCTAAGCCCCCGCATACCGATAAGACATGGTGTAACAAACACGTTCACGTCTGAGGATTTTTTGACAAAGTAATATTCACCGCCCTGAGAACGGCACAAATTTTAGGGATATTGCTGGAGAGTTTGAGGTAACATATATTTATTTATTCATTTATTTACTTACAGTAGAACCTCTATTATCCGAGGTAATGAAGGGGATGAACTGGACGGTTAATCGAAAAAATCGGATAATCCTTACCATAAAATATTTTCATAAATTAAGTGAATAAGAGCTGAAGTTACGTAATTTCCTCCGTTGTATTATGTTTAACACGCTAGGTATTGGATCAGAAGTTCACTAATTTAAGTTCTGTTTTCAACGACGTGCTTTTAAGGGGCAAGGAAACTCCTTGTAATGGCTGTCAGGCAGAAAGATAGGAATAGTAGACCTAGAGGTCTCATGTTGTAGATTTACATATTATATACACTTTATCCTTGATTTTTATTAAATCGCACACAGTTGTAACATCAGTCTCGTATTCTGATGCGAGATGAGCCACAGTTTCTCTTTCCCAAATCACTCTATTATTTGCATTTTTTCTATACTTATATCACAAAACGTTTTCTTTTGACACTCGTGGAATACATTTTATATAGAAGTTGTACAGTACGGCACTCGAACAGTAGACCAAACTGGATAAGTGTTAAGGCTTATAATAACACTCTCTAGAAAAATTCGTACTAATGTAACGTACAGTGGTACTTCATATGTTTCTGTAGCAAAAAAAAAAAAAATGAGAGAAAGATAGTGGAATAATCGGGGTCCTACTGTATTTTATTTATTTAAATATATTCTAGGAAATAAAATTAATTTATATTAACGTTGTATGAAATTCACTTCTTACAATGAATTAACAACTCTTAAATACCCAAGATACCCATTCCCAAGCAACGATGGAATTCACAACACATTTATAGCTTCAGAACAGTAGCTAAATAAAAGAATGCTATTTCTGAATAGTTCATTCTTTATCTGTAATATTCTTGTACCCTTAAAACTAAAGAAAAAAGTTATTTACAAACAACTTCAAATTATTGTTACTCTGAAAATATTGAGATTGGGACAAACGTTTATATGACATTTTTTGCTCAAAGTGTCTTTGGTATGCTTCATAAGTACTGCTAACTCCTCGTGAATCACCTTGTATATACAGTAGAACTTGGTTACAGCGACCTCGTTTTGTGCGACACCTCGCCTATAACGTCAAATATTTTGTGGTCCCAACTAATTCCCCATAAGACATATGCTTTCCTACCTTGCTTAATACGACAGACGCATATGCGTCTACCTCGCATATAACGTCGTTTTCAACCTCAGTTTTTAATAAGATTTTCTAAGAACCAAAGTATTTTAAGAAATATTTTGTTGAAATCTGACCCTGACAAATTCTTTACAGTCTCCTTCTGTCATATACCTCTGGAATGCAGGCGGATTCCCCAGCCCATTGTAACCTGAGTGTCGCTTTAGAAGTCATTAGAATTATGAACATGTTCTATGAAGCTAGGGAAGGGAGCAGTGGAATTGCAACTGAAATTATGAACATAGAACGTAATTTAGCCCTAGAAAGTGTGTATTGGGCAAGTAGAAGACAACAGAGTAAAATGACTGATTACTTCACTTCTAAGTAAAGTAGTTTGGTGAGTACTGAACAAACTGTTTTAATACAGAATACTGTGTTTATAATTCTAGGCCTACGGGTATTTTATTTTTGTTCATTGTAGGCTTAAAAGTCAATACATAAATCTAAAATAAGTCTAATTAAGTTTTGTTATTTTTCATTTTCCACCTCACTAGATTGATAATGTGAATCTCGGTTACTACGACACTCGTTTATAACAACATAATTTTTAAGGTCCCTTGGATGTCGTTATAACCAAGTTCTACTGTAGTAAAGTTCCTATGGTCTGTGGACAGCGCGACATAGACTTTTTGTAGGATTTCGTTTCCATAACGAATATTCTATTTTAACCGTAACTTGACCAAACATTTGTGAATTGCAGTTGGCTTCAAAGTTCTTCGATAGACTCCGTGCACACTATGGCTGACTGTAATACAATTTAGTATTCTTATCGCTCATATTTATTGATGAGACATTGCACTTACGGAACGCATACAATAAGCCCTGCAGTAGATGGAAGACTTCATATCGTAATGTTCGTAACTGAAATACGCACAGCAGTTTGTTTTGAATACTGTGTAAATACAGGAGCCTTCAACAAATAAGTTGGTTATAATGAGAGCAGGTCATTGTAAATTCCATATCACGAGTGCTGCACTGCTTACAATAAAATGTCTCCTCCCCCTTCTGTTTGAACAGTCCATCGAGTCTTGTAAAAACAAACAAAAGAGATGCAATAAGCGCAAGAGCATTGTCATTTATATAGCGTACCAAGACTTAGAAGTAGAGAAGCACAAATTGGGCCCACTGGGTAAGGAGCTATTGTCGCAGACATAGTCGTTTCAACTACAAAGAGAAAGAAATTTAAAGTGACGCAGGATGTATTTTCATTATACTCTGTGTGCATCGAAATAATACAGTAAAATTACGAATTTAGGGAACGGAAGGCTTTTGTAATTCCCTACAAGGCATAAGAAAAAATGTTAACCCATTACACGAGAGCATGCAGACAATGCTTCTGAACACTTCATATATTAAAGAACACATACCGTAGAATTTGTCTTATTATCTTTCCACTCCAATTAATACCGAGTCCGGGGAAAGCGTTATTTCTCAGTGTTGAAATTCCCGAGCTGAAGTACGTAGTCTGTGTCTTTACATTTAAAAGTACGTACGGTATGTAAATTAATACAACTTATTCTAAAAATTTTAATAACAATTTTAAAACAGAAAATATTTTTTGAGGTATCAGAATGGTTTTCATAAAGGCAACATTTTTAAATTGTATTGATAAGATTAAGGGTTCTGATAACTTGAAGATCGATTTTTTAACATACCAAAAAAATGTTCAAAATCCTGATAAGACTATGTGAGTTCGGCTTGTTTTAAGTTAAAACAGTCACTACATGACATTCGTTTCAACTTAACATCTACTTTAAAGTGTAAGACGAACTGGAAACACTAATAGCAGAACACTGCCAATGGCATTAGACGTCTTAAAATATGGCGGCGGGTTGGTTGTTAATATGGTTGGGGACGATGCCCAAAGATTATAAAAGTACAATTATCCATATAAGGTAGGTGTCCCTGATATGGCCATGCTAAGGTTTGAGAATTTTTCTAGCCGCCATTTTGAAAAAAAAATGTAAACCACTTTTTTCTTACTCGTCCTCAGTCTAATGGACTTTCTTAAAACAATTTCCTTTCCCCATAAAAATAGCTTTAATTGTCCAAAAAGTCCCAAATTCCAAAAGTCTCCCTAGTGGCCATATCAGGAACATGTGCACATGATATGGCCACCCTTGATCCATGTTCTACAAATCGTGATTGTTTTCAGTTTAATAGCGCAGTTGTACTAAAATTAAATAACTTTGGTGTAAAATGAATAAAAATGACACTTAATAATCTTTTTTATAATTCAAAAGTGTAGTCAAAACAGGTTTTCCCATAAAAAATTAAGTTGTTTTTCTTAAAATACAAAATTGTTGCGTAATCCCAGCTATAAGGCATGTGAATTTGTCAGGTGAAAAAATAAAAGTGAAATGAACTTGATATGGCCGTGGTGCATTTGATATGGCCATGGTGCATTTGATATGGCCATATTAGGAGCAGGTAAGCTTTCACGAAAATCGTTTGATTATGAACAACTCGTAAAAGATACGCCATCAACTACAACACCAATCAACAGAACATTAAAAGCTGAGTGGAGTACGATGGTTTTTATGAAACAAGTCTTTGAAAAACATGCATAAAACAAAGGAGACTTACCAGAGAAAAATAAGAAGAGGTCACATGAAAACCGCAAAACAGGCAACTGACGCCATATTGCTCAACCTGACTGAATGGAAGACGATCAAGTGACATAGCAGGATGCCCTTTCACTGGATGCTGCTGTAATTTAGCGGATTTTTTGGTTAACTAACTCACAATAGGGGGGTGGCCATATCAGGAACATGGCCATAACAGGAGCACCCACCTTACGAGTATTTTTAAAATGCTTTGTATTGTTACTTACCAATAAATATTTGGAGACTAGTACAGTTGAATTTGATTATACAATCATCGCAATAAACTAGTTTCGCTTTAAGAAGTATTAAATAAAATTCAAAGAAGAAATACATTCACAATATTACGTATTTTGTACACTACTGTAATTTAATTTTTGCACGATAGTGTGTGTTTTCGTCGTTACAGCAAACGGCCGCCACTATTGGAAGTTGATTTTACTGAATTCAGAGTTGCCAACCTAGATAAGTAGGCCTATGTTGAAATATTTCAAATAACTGCTATAGGGTTGTAATTAAAACTACTCCTGCCATCTACCGACACCTATGACAAACTTCTCGCTGAGAATCAGTCAGCTGTTCATAGTCAACGTACGTAGGTATTGTATATTAATATTTTTAAAAATATTATTTTCAAAATACATTATTGTGCAAAATATACTGTACAATACACATTTGTGAAGTGTATTACAAAATCTCGCTTTGCTCGTTTTTCGAACTTTTCCTTAGTTTTGTAAAAAGCACTTCCAATCTTGTATCGTAATATACTATTGTAATTGTATATAGGCCTAGATCTATAGCATTACAACTTTTTAAATAAGTTACTTTACACCGTTATTATTTTTTTTATTATTTTGAAAAATAAAAATACTGTACTGGAGTGTAGAAAATAGAGAAATACTGAGTAAAATATTATCATGTATACTAATTAAAATATATATAGTAGGCTACTCACAACAAGAACGTGGTTTGAAGAAATCTGTTTTTTTTTTTCCTGCTTCAGTTTTACTTAGTCTAGTACTACATATGTAATTCATTCTCAATTCTTCGTTAACCAAACCAAATTTCTTGAAGGAGAAAAATTCACTCCGGCGTCGAGGATCAAATCCGGAACTCCCAGTTATACACATTGAGTGATCTACCACTGAGCTACGCCGAGGCTTAATCCGTAGCACCGGATCGAATCTTTCTCCTTTGGACTTTTTTCCTTTTGTGACCTTTTTTCTCCGTCAACAACAAATAGGCCTAATAACCATTACAGATAATTCTGTAGGAACTAAAAATTAATAATATTTACGAACCAAATTTGCTGCACTCATCAGCTTTCTTTCTACCATATCGATTTCTTTTATAACAGTAACTTTGTATTCCGCATTTAAAACTTCTCTTTTCTTTGCGCATTGCTGCTTTGTATGTAACATCTGTTTACAAACTGAATGTCTGAATTACAGTAAGGTACACAACTTGGTCTACTATTTTGTAAAGTGTTGTTGGAACAACAGAAGAAAGACATTCGCTTACCATTCACTCGACACTCTTTTTTAGAATTCCAGTTCCTGGGCCGTAAATTACTTCCATCACAGTAATTAAAAAAACGGTATTGATCACTAATGACATTAAAGCTACCTACGAATTCCTATCAACGATAGTCTCTGCTTAATGTACGTAGAATATGATTTTTAAAAGAATTTACACTGTTGCTAAATGTCACTATAAACGAGTTGTTTATTAAAAATTTGTCGTTATAAAAATAAATTATATTTATTTAATACATGCATCTTGTTAGCATTGCTGTATTGATAGCAATTGTAATAGCGTTGAAATGCAGTTGAGTTGTGGTTGACAGTTGCTCCAGTGGGGAACCTCTGTAACACTTTCAGTCCAGCTATGTGATCAGAGCTTTCTGTTATGGTTGATAAAGATCTTCCTGGTTTCTGTTAGGGTTCTTTTACGTGTCATAGATCTATAACGTAGTTTTTACAGCTTTAGGCCTACCTCCCTTCCTAAATAAGCCAAGCTAATGATTTTTTATAGCTCTGACCTTGCTTCAGTCTGCGAACCTTGGACTTGTTTTAAGCTTGGTGACAGTTTAGCTCAAATTAGCCTTATGAAGAAGATCTTGCTGTGATTATATTTACGATTTTAATATTATATGTATAATTTTCTCTTGCACCGTTTGTTCCTTAGGTGATGCAATTAGACGTCTTGGAAATGTCGAACAAGTAGAACTATTATGCCTCTAATATCGATTTCAGTAGTTTCTCCTGACCCATTACTCCCTCAACTGCTGATACTCATTGTCTATAAATCGCTCCCCTGTTCTGAGTTGACGCCTTCAGCTATTGATGTGCGAGCGAGCTATTAGGGTTATACATGTATGCTAAACGCCGTGTGCCTACCGGATGCAGCTTAACGCCTCGAAATGGGGTGTTAATCCATGTATTGTGACCCTGTAATCGGGGCCCCGTGCTGCCCTGAGGCGACGGCAAACAATGTTATTAGGAAGAGGTGACGCCCAGCCAAGCCGCTCTGCTACATGATGCATTTACTGTACGAGGGGAAGTGATGACAGTTTACCACCCAAACCTATAATAATTGGGCGTTTTACTATGTGGTCACACGAGGGGGGGGGAAGGTAATGGAGCGGCGAAATGACAGATAGATTCAAATTGCGTAATTGAAATCAGAGATAATTTTCTCCATAGAAAGTGACTTCATGATTAGCATTTATGTAGATGAAACATTTCTTTGGTTTTCTTTCTATAGCCCTTTGAGAATTGAGGCTATCTAGTGCAAAACTCGCCTTATCCAAAATTAAAAAATAATAATAATAATAAGTTACATATGGAATGTTGTACTTCTTGCAGCTCTCTATCTACTGATATAGTCGGTTTGTGCAAATCTTGTCTAATTCCTCTTCCATAGAGTTCAGAAAACTATTATCAAATGCAAAACTGTCCATATCCATAACGGGTTTTCCTGTTTTCTGACAAATCACTTTACCTGTATCAGGCGAGTTTTGCATTTGATAGCCTCAATTCTTAATAATGTTAGCTTCAGTGGACCTACATACTGGACCTTCAAGAAACTTCAGATATTTTTATATGAGCACATGACGGAATATTGATATATGAAGTTTACACGATGTATAATACTTCGGAATAACTTTAGTTGACAAAATTAATAGCTGAAGAATTGATGCATCAATTTTTATGTAATATTATGGTAATGGGTACAATAAGTGAAAGATGCGTTAACATTTTTTTTTTCTCTGGTCACATCTTATTTCTTGAAGCTTTGCTGTTTCAGAGGACATTCTCATTTGCTAATTTATACTAGACCATTTTATACATCATCATCATCATCATCATCATCATCATCATTATCATCCATAGGGATTAGGCCTTTCGACCTGTTCCGTCCTCTCAAAGAAATTATCTCTCCATCTCGTCGTAGGTCTTCCTCTGTCTCTCTTGCCTTTAGGTTTGTACTCTAGAATCTTTTTAGGGATACGGTATTCTGGCATTCTTTGTACGTGTTCATAGTATTTTTCTTGGTATTCTTTTATTTTATTGTTTAAGTTGAATATGTTCAGTTCGTCTCTTATCGTTTCTCATACATTAGGCCTAAATTAATGTACACCGTGTCCAGCTTAAAACATCAATAAAAGAAATGTTTATACCTGAAAGTGTATACGACGAACAGAAATCATTCAACGAAGATTTTGAAAAAATAAACAAATGTAATTATTCTATAAAGCTACAGCCATGTGGACAATTCAGGAGAACATCTTATATGTTCTTCGGTTAGCAGAAACAAAGTGTGTTAAGCATGTACAGCGCCGGTTTCGTCGGAAGTTCAACCTTCAAAGACACGATTCCATTCCTGACTAGGTATAAGAAAATAATGGTCTGGGATACAAAGTACAAACAAACAGGAAGCTTGTTGCCGGAAACCGGTAAGCATTTCAAGCGGACTTTTTCTGAAGAAGACAGTGTATGGATTTGAACCTCGTTTACAAGAAACCCAAGAAAAATCAATTGGACAAGCAAATTTTCAACTCAATACGATTCATACTACGCCGAGACTTTTTATTTTGCCTTCTTAATGATCAACCGATCTTTGTCCGATTCAGCAGTTTTCTTTATTGAATAGAATTGTATATAACTCTTTAAACTTTTCAGTAATTTATTTATTTTCTACGGAGACCTGATCCAGGACCTTGCATGATGAAGTAGGATTGTAGCAGTACTAGTATTTCATTTAACGATGCTTTCAAATTCAGCGATTATTTCGCGTCGAAATTAAACGTGGAGTTCTTATCAGGCACAGGGTTTTTCCAAAGAACCATAAATCTCCAAGACGGAAGCATTTATCTTCCCTGAGGAATTTATCGCCTTATTTTGTCCATTCGCACTGCGGTATTCAAGGTGATTGTGGAATGTTGGTGAAATTAATTGGTGACGGAAAACAGGAGAGTCCGGAGAAAAAATCCACATCAGCCGCTTTGTCCACCACGAATTCCACATTGACCCAAACGGGGATCGAACCCTGATTGTCATTGTGGAAAACAGAGAGGCTAACTGCTTAACTACTCAGCTACGGATGAAACTGTCGGATTTGTATCCACGAATCTTGCTTTTACTATGTCTTGTGGTAGGCTAACTACTCTGCCACCTTGCAAAGCAGTTTAAATGTAATCTTTTTTAAATCTGTGGATCAACACGTTATATAAACATTAGTTCATTCACTTACCTCACAAATGGTGGTTACAGAATTCTGGTATTTGCAGATCATTGCAAGTATTAAACTATTATCGTATTAAGGTTCCGAAAGTAATTGTGTGTACATCCCCAAATGCCTAACATTGTATACGTTTGCTAACCATTCTAGCATGCCTTGTATTCTTCTGCGTTGGCCAGCTATGCCACTCTTCCGGATGGATTGACTTACTAAAAAGCTGTACTCTATAGTAACAGTTTCTAGCAGGGGTGTCGAGGTTTACGCAAAATGTTGGGTCTTTTCTATTATCTTCTCTCTTTGTCCCACAATCAGATTATACTGTAAGCAACAACGCTGATCATCAATGTCCTACCGCTTTGCTTGAGCGGTTTCCCACGACTGCACATTATCTGACGCTAAATTGGGGATTTTCTGCTCAGCGAGGTTCGTTTTACACATGTGTTCTATACGGCCTGGGGGTAGTTTGTTGAGTTTCGACTGTTGCTTCAGATTTATTTAGTAGGCGGTAGTTTATATGTGAATAAAACGGAAACTATGAAACAAGCCATTCAGTAAATATGGTACAGGCCTACAGGATGTAAACGAAATAAGATACTGAAGTTGCACAGGTGGTGCACCAATGTGGTAGTATTCGTTTGTGCATGTGTTAATGTATCCGTGTGTGTGAGAAGTGTTCACATCACTGTGTGGGTGTTTTGTAGTCTACTGAACATGAAAGCCTGGTAATACTGGCTCAAAAACAGTTTTACTTGTCCTCTTAATACTACATTCTGTTTAATGCTTTATTATTATTATTATTATTATTATTATTATTATTATTATTATTATTATTATTATTGAATTGACTGTTATTCATACTTTATTTTATTCAGTTCATTAGACACACCTATTTTTTTTTAGCAAATTGTTTTTATTCTAATTATATCACATCTCTAGTTCCTGTATAATCGTTACACGCAATCTTAGGGATTTTCTCAAGTCTGTAAATTTTTAACGAATAGATTATGCGTTTACAATTTGTGGGACTTCGTAGTTTTGCATTGACAGGCCGCTTAAAACTGCGTATTAAGTGTCACGATGAGAAACGTAAGGAATTTAGATACGTGACTGGAAATCGACTCTGAGGTGGCTGGTTTGCAGCCGTGTACTATACCTGTACCACTTAAAGGCTGGTTCACAATAAACCGTGAACGGAAACGACAACGAGAACGGAAATGATGTTAAAATAAATGTGTTTAAGTGTGAGCATTCACAATAGTTAATTATGGATGCTCACATTTAAACACATTTATTTTAACAATATTTCCGCTCTCGTTCTCGTTGTCGTTTCCGTTCCCGGGTTATTGTGAACCAGCCTTAAGCCATAGCGAAGATCACTAGTTCTTAAATAGATTCATTATACCCATAGTTCCGGAGCCGGAACATCGGCACCCACCGAGCGGAAGTTTCAATTACACTTACTTGCCAACTGGGACAGAGGCACAATGGTAAGATCATTGCCTCAAACGCCATCTGGTATGCAACTAAGGTATTACAAGGATACGGGAGAGAAGAAATTTAGTCCAGAGGCTCTAATTTAGGTTTGAAGGTCTTTAGCGTGCCGGAAATGTACTCCAACACGAGACACATGTCTTACAGTCCCCCCCCCCCCCCGAGGATTTGCACTCCTGAATTTTTCGTCCTGAAAGATCTATCGATCCCTGCCGAGGAGAGCGCTTTACAGCTGGAGGGCGATAATCCTTCAATAGATAGTACTGCATTAAGTTTTAGTTTTACTTTCTTGAAAGTGGCGTAACATGTGGACACTCAAAAAACCTGTTACGAATGACTGAGCGCCCGAACTTTTTGAACACCACTTCTATTTTGCATAGTGTGTGTTCAGTCTGTCAGAGTATGAGCGAAATACCAGTTATGCAGGAAGTTGATTGTCGCTTCTTGATGCATATATTGTACAAGTAAGTTTTTAATTTGCTCCGAGATTAAGCCATCTTCGTGCAGAGTGCGACCGACACTTTGTATTTTTTGTAACTGAATGAGTTTTTAAGGATTTGGGGTGGGAGGGATTGATGCAGAGTTTTCCGCTAAACTGGACGCTGAAGAGGTGATTGTTAGGTGGCTGAACGTACGGGACATTGCTCTCGTAAGAGCACGCAGCTGCTGTGATGTTGCGTAGTCCATCCCACCGGTCCGTGCCTTCCAGACGCGAGATTTTGATTTTCGGTAAGCTTTCTCGTGGGTATTATTTCCAGAGTGTCAATTGACGGATAACTGCGGCTCGGAAGTATTCTCGACCACTTTCATTTACTGTCACCTAAGCTGACCTTCACAGTCAGGTATCGCAGGTAGATTGACGGAGTATTGTTACGACTTTACACTTTTACTACGTCATACTACTTTTGATCAATAAAACGGTACAAAAGGACGTCTTTCAACCAATCATGGCTGCTTATCGCACAGTTTTATTGCGTCCCTAGCATTTGTTTCTTTGTTTGACAACATTTCAAACTGCACTGGTCTGGATGTCAAAAAACAGAACATTACAAACCACTCCAGTCGTTGCACAGCACTTTCAAATATGACTCGCATTGGCATTCAAGAACAAGAATTAATAAAGATCACTGGTCATAGCTATGCATCTTTCCTGAAACACTATTTACAAATAAATGAAGAGCACCATTCGGAAATCCTGAATAAGTTGAGGGATACACCATGTACATCAACGAGTTCACTTCTCTTACGCACACGTCCAATATAACATCAAATGAACCACCAACCACTAAAACATTCAAATTTGAAAATTGTACTTTCAATAATTGTTTCTTTTAAAATTATTCATGTTTATTTTTTATTTCATTATCGTTTAATTAAAACGTTTCTTGTTTATTTCATCATCCCTAATTAAAACTTTGCTAACACTCGTTTATATTATTTAAGTTATGTTTGTTATAGCTTCTGCTATATGATATTATGGATAGTTACGTATCAGAGATTGTTTAATACTAAGATTTATTGAAAATCATCTGTCAAGTGACGTTGATTACTGGGATCCGGATGATTGAAGTGGAATGCAAATGTTTTAATAAAAATGAAACTGAATCAACGAAGCCTTCTTGACTAGTAACCGTCCACAGAGTTCAATGAAGATTCCATAGTTGGCACAACTGATAACAAGAAAACAGCTAATCATAACACACTACTGCCATCTAGCGTAATGTTGAGATGGTACATTAATACATTTGAAGACAGTTGTATTTTCGTAAGTCAATTAATATTTTATTGTATTGGAGTACTTTGTTACTTCTAATCTTTATATACTTTCTTCTAATCGTGTAATAGTCAATTAAATCCCACTCGGGTTTTGATTTTCTGTAGATAAAATCAAAACTCTAGTGAGATTACTGTTGATAATTTATGAAAATTGTAATGAAATTACGTAATTTGTCAAAACAAAATTGCTCTAGCGCTGATCCGTCATAGCCTAATGCTTTTCACGCGATTTAGTTCATACGTCACAGCTTCTTTCTGGGTACAGTATTTTGTCTGAGCACATGTAGTATTTAACTCACTGTAACTGGCAATGATCCACAATAAACCGGGAACGGAAACGACAACGAGAACGTAAATATTGTTAAAATAAACATATCCAAAATGTGAGCATTCACAATTAACGAGAAGCTTACCAGAGCCCTGGAACGGGAACGTTAAACTTAATTGTGAATGCTCACATTTAAATACGTTATTTCCGTTTCAGTTCCGGGTTTATTGTGGACCAGCCTTTAGTCTTAACATTATAATTAGGCAACGTTGCTTAAACACGAATGGCCCGTGTTGTTCTGGGCGGCTGAAAACCACGACCTCCATGAACTAAGCGATCATTATTTCTGAATTATGAGTATGTGTACAAGTAATAATAATGAATAACTTTTTTGAATTTGTATCAATCCAAAATGCATTTACTTTAATTAACGTGACCATGAAACAGAGAGATTGAAAGAAACACACAGAACTTCTATTATGGTTACATAAGACTAATGAAATTAATAACGCAAATAGTTTTTGTTTGTAAACATGTTTATAAATAAGTTATGGTTTTGCAATCGGCCGAGTTTACAACGTTATGATTTTTTTTCCTTTTCTTAGAATCTGTCTTAATTAATGCAAGTAGGCCTATTATTTGTGTGATAATATATTAAGAAATAAGTAATAATGCATAAAAGTTTCATGTTATTCTGTGAATTTAATGTAATTGATTTAATTTACACATTATTTGACAAGGAATATTAAAAATATCTGAAAACAAAAGAATATATTGTGAAAATTGCTGGCATGACGAGAGAGCTTTGCTACTTGCCCATGTTGTATAGATTTCGATTTCTTCCCTAAATACAGAGATCTTCTCTTTCTTATGTTTGTTTTGTGATAGAACTATTTACGTAGGCTTATTTTCTTTGAGCTCATACACCTACGTTAAGTTGAATTTAATTATCTAAGAGCTGTATATGAATACATTGTCAATATTATTCAAATCTTTCACTTCATACATAGGTTTCTTGTGATATTTTATGAAAAGGATATTGTAAATTTTCTTTCATTTATTTTACATTTTTAAGTTGTATGCCATCGGTAATAACATTCATGACCATTGGTCAACCAGTCTCGATAATTAAAAGGTAACATTTAATTAAAATGGGTGATATTTCTTATAATTGGGCCTAAGTAATAAAGAAATTACACAGTTACTAATTTGTGTGTTGACTACATGCATGTTACGTACAATCAACTCTGCAAGTTATAAGCCACTTTCAATATAAATTCCGATGAATAAATCCTCTATACAGTTAAACTGTGTTATAATTATTGTTCCGTAAACAGACTCCTGTTAATATTTTTATAGTGAAGTTTTATTCCTGTACAGCTACTGTAATTTCGTTTTCAAAATAATTTGAATAATTTATTTAATATAAATTTATCATTTTATAGCATCGATATTTATTTTATTGATGAAAGTCTTTTGTATATGTTAAGTAAGTCAGTTATTTATGTAACGACAATTTTCAACTACAGAAGTTATTCAAGTCGGCATAATAATAAAATGTAAGTAATGGAATGACAGGAAAATCGTGATTTATCGACCATCGAACCTAGATCCTTTTCATAGAGAGCCATCGGCCGATCGAGCTACATCTGTGCCTTTGTTTGTTTCACTGCCGAGGAAAAAGTGGAGCTGTAAACGACTCTTTTCATATTTATGAACGTTGGAAAAATACGTAGGCTATAGAAATACGTATAGTAAACACTTCTTTATAAAAAAAGAATAACTTTCCTCACCTGTCTTACAGATTTTCTGAAAGAGTATGAAGAAGAAAGTTGGTTTATACTGTGTCTGTTAAACACTCGGAAACGTTTCGTTCGCCCAATCTGATTCCGCGTCTATTGCCATGGGCCGTTAGATAGATGCAGCTGAAGATGGCACTCTTGAGCGGCCTATTCCCGCTACTGGATGGCCACTCACCGGCTCCTTTCCTCTGCTCCAGTATATATCCTCTCCATACACCAGTAGAACACTCACACAGATAGAGCAAGAGAGAGTGTACTTGTACTATAAGGCTAGGAGTAGTACCTACTAAATGTTTTAAGTAACACTCTGAGGTCCACTTGGAGCGCATCTTGTGAGTCGCTCGGCTGAACAGCCACCACCATCACCTCCCGCGATCAGATCGTTTTTTGAAAAGACTTGACCAAAAACATTGACCGTGATAGTGGAAGGAAATCCAACTAGGTAAAGTGTCGTGCTACACAGTGGCGGTTCATACACCGTGGAAAGGAATGCGATGCACTTGTAGCCACCGACGAAGCTCAGGTGGTATGCGCGCTTGACTTCTGATTCGGGGCTGCGATCGGGCGCTGGTTCGACTCCTCTTTCAGTTTATTATCTGGTTGAGGTTTTACGAGGTTTTCATACCTGTAAGGCAAATGTCACATAATCATATGGCAAATCTTCGACCTCATCTCACCAAATATCATCTCGCTATCACCAATTTCATCGACGCAAAATAACCAGGTAGTTGATACATCGTTGTTAAATAACCCACTGAAAATTAAAAAAAAAAAAATATATATATATTTATTATGTTCTCATTACTATACGAAGTATAGGGAGAAAATAGCTTATTGTGATGTTACAAGAAAGTGATTTCGAGATTTTTACGTAAGTAGGCTATTTGTTTCCAATATCCCCAGTACCGATAAAATGGTTGCGGCAAACCATCAACCCGTCTGTCTGTCTGTCTGTCTGTCTGTATTTCTAAAGAGAAGTTTCTGAAGTATTGGACGGATTTTCTCTATATTCTGTATCTATGGGTCAATTTATCCAGAATTGATGGACTTGAGATAGAACAATTTTTAGTGGATAATTATTTAATTTTTTGTTGTAATAAATACATAATGGCGATTTATTTCAAATCAAACGTTACGATTTTCTTCGTTGTTTTATCTTTCACTACATACAGTAAACTGACACAATTGAGTGTGATCCCAAAACGCGTTCAGTCCATTTTTATGAATGGACTGGGCTAGTTTTTTTTTTATCCACTGGTCTACGAAAGGAGGGAGTTTTCAAGTGACATGCATAATAACAAAACTTTTAGACGAGTATTGGCGTTGTCTTGGAAGAAAAGAAGCTTAAAATATGATAGAAGTATCAAATATAATCGTATATAAGTATAAATCACAAAAATGGCCGAATGGACTGAGCAAATTTTGAGATCACACTTCAGTTGTATCACAGAACAAGTTAACACTTATACTAGAATGTAATACATAAACATACAAAATCAATCAAGATATAGAAACTAATATTAGTAAATATAATGCTGTAAATGGGTGTTTTAATATATGTTATGAAACTAATTTATAATGTTATCCTTTTATTTCATAAGTCAATGTTCAGAGAATGAGTGAAGCGACGAAACAGTAACTGTATAACATTGTAAACGTGTTTCATGCTCTGTGTTTTTTGTACTTCAGCATTATGAAACAATCAGTAATTAAATAACATGTCAAATTTGTAACTATGAGTAGTTTGATATTTTGTTCAATGAAGAAAAGGGTTGCTATGATAGTAATGATGTCTTGAATATTATTGCACCGCAAATAGATTCATAATATTAATTTTATGGCGTAAGTTATGCCATAATAATGGAAGTCATGACGTTTTATTTGGCACTGGTACCATAATTTGGCATATTGTGAACGATTTTGAGTAACAGTAAGGTCTGTTTATAATGCAGATGTATAAAAAATACTTGAGGAATACTGTGAGAAAATAAACAAAATTAAGACCATAACATTACATAAAAAATATTTATCGTACGGAAGTGAAATTTGGGTATTGTGCCAGAATCACAATAGTAGACTATATTACTGATTAAGGTTGGGAAGTGTTTTTTTAACAAAATCGATGAAAATTTTGAAAAACAAGCAGAGCGAGTTTTTCAATTTCCGAGATCTTGTAATGCACTTCACAAAGATGTATAGAACAGTATTTTTTGCACGATAGTATATTTTGAAAATAATATTTTAAAAAATCTTAATCGTACATTACACTGAAGATTAGAAGTTTGGCCAACGTACAAACTTCATCATCAACTTAAATGTGAAGGAGTAAAAATGATTCATGTACTTGTAATATTTCGTGTTCAATTAGAATATATTTTTTTAAAATGAAGTTTGAATTATTTAAATAAAATTCACTACATTTCAAATGCAGTGATTCGTTTCATATAATGTATATTAATTAACACTGCGTTTTGCGTATGAATTTTACATGCATTGTAGCATTGTATCATACATAGAAGGCGTGGTTTTCATTACAACTCTAGAGCAGTTATTTGTAATATTTCATAATACTTATTTAGGTTGTCGACTCTAAATTCAGTAAAATCAACTTTCAATCGTGGCGGCCGTTTGCTGTAACGACGAGAAAACACACTATCGTGCATAAAGATAATTGAAGCGTCAGTGATGAGATTTATGAGATTACTTCAAGGTTTCACTATGAAAAGATCCCCGCCATAGGCCTATTTGACATTAATTTCAAGGGTGTAGTATCTGGAACTGGGTCTATCCAGCCTCATGATCGAAAAATTGAGGAGCCATGATAGGTGGCACTGATCGGTCAAAGAAAACTCCATTAGTATTTATGCTCGACCATGCCGAAGTGTAGTAATTATACACCTGGTAGCAGCCCTTTAGTGGACCTCATTAAAGTACACCTATTCATTAAAGTTCAGGTATTCCACCAATCAGAAAATACCATTGTAGCAATATGAAAGCGCAAGTATCGATTATTCTCGGATATGCAATCGAAATACAACTGTTTTCCCAGGAGTTCTGCGACAATTTTAGTAGACGCTGGCGGCGACATCACAACATTGAAACGTCACGGAGGCTGGAAATCCAATACTGTCGCAGAAGGTTATGTTGAAGAATCGATCCAAAATAAAATTGAATCCTCAAATACAATATTAAACTCAGTCGAAAAAAACAACACACAAATTAACATCAATTCACTGTCATCTTCCAGCCTTTCACAAAGCACATTCCCGCAAATTCATTTCACCAATTGCACAATAAATCACCTATATTTGAAATAAAGTAAGTTCTGTTACTATAATGATTAGCGTTAATTGTAAATAATATTCAAATAAATTCAATTTGTCATCTCTTTTCTCAATGTCTAATTCAATTTCAAGGTTATATCAAGATTAATGTTAATTTTACTCTCTAGATTATATCAGGGTCAATGTTGACATTATTTTGTTTCTCGGAAAAAAAAATACTTTCGCATCTGCGCACATCTACAATTTACGAGGTATTGCACAAGGTCAGTTCCGCTCCTCAGTCAGATAAGAATAACATGAATACTTATGAAAAATTTCAAGTTAGAAATATGGTCGAGCATAAAAAGTCGTATGAAACTTGACTATAATGGTAATTAAGACGCTCGTATGAAAATTATGTAACTCGCTTGAGCTCGTTTCATAAACATACTCGCGTCTTAATTACTACCATTATAGGCTCGTTGCATAATGTACTATTATGGGGACTCGCAGTACTGACCATCTAGCGACCCCAGGTTGCGAATTAATGGGGGGGTTGGGGGGGAAATTCCCCTCTGTTGGAAAGGTATCCCATTCTCATAAATGCATATTAACATCCCTGTCAGAGATAACTTCTATCCCCCTCACAAAATGTAATTGCTTTAATTCGAATATACTTTATAAAGTAGGCCTACAATATAAAGTAAGCAAAGAAAATAATATTGCTGTATTATCATCACCGGCAAGCTGACAACAATCAATAACTTAGGAATTATAAATTACACATCTTATCTTAAGCCTGCTCATTGATATTATTATTATTATTATTATTATTATTATTATTATTATTATTATCATCATCATCATCATCATCATCATCATCATGATCAAGATGCAAGATAAGCAACTCAGTGTGAGCAACCGTTTAGCCGTTTCGAATAAGGATAATAATAATAATATTGTTATTATTATTATTATTATTATTATTATTATTATTATTCATGCTCGTCGGTTCTGATTTCCGAATATTAGCTTCTCTTGCCATTCTCATTATGCTGCTTCTCTATTTTTACCCTGTTATTATCTCATTCTAAGTATCCTATAACAGCGTTGGCGCCTAGGATGTATGCGGATGGACCATGATCTATTCAAAATCTGTGCGATCCTTGTATTTATTTACTCTGTCGGAATTGAAGCGATGTGATCAATAACCATTCAAGTCCATTTACACAAGTTTCGATAAAAATTCAAAAAACTTTTTTTTTATTTCTTACCTAATTATTATTTATTGCACGTAATGTTTCTGGTTGTTTTAGAAATCAAGACAAAGTAGTATACTAACTTTTAAAGTCGTAACACTTGTGGAAATATACAAAATTTAATTTCAAATTTGCAAAAAATGAATGGCCAAAAGTGGACTTGAATGGTTATTGATCTCACCGCTTCTATTTCATTGCGCCTGTAAATGATCAGTTGATTAATGTTATGTTTGTGATATCATAAATTCCTTGTTTGATTTAGATAATTCTATAAAAAAGAACAGAATCCGCACGCAGACGAAGATCTTTAATTACTATAGATCCGAGGCGAAAGGTGATATATCAATTTTTGGCGAAAATGAGATTTTGCGATATGTTGAGTAATGTAGATCAGCCACCTGTGGTGCGCTCTGGACAGTCTCTGACGAACTAAATGATCTGCGCTTCTTGACGCTAGAGACATTATTATTATTATTATTATTATTATTATTATTATTATTATTATTATTATTATTATTATTTTAGTTTTAAAGAAGTATCACGTTTGTCCATTGAATAGCCAAGGCGAAAATAATTTCATTGTATTTACGGTACCCACTTTATTTTATTTTTACAAAATTAATACATTTTCATGACAGTTGATATAATCCAGAACACCGTTAGCCGAACTGCTAGAGCACTGGCTTCCTACGCTGGTAACCCGGGTCCGAATCCCGGTTGGTCCAAGTTGGAATTTGTGGTAGATAAATACGGTGTTCAGCGATAGGTTTTCGCGGGGTATTCCCGTTTTCCGTATTGGCATTCCATAATTGCTCCATTAATTATATTATTTTGGTGGCTGTAGAGTATCCCTAGTTGTGGACCAAGAGCAACGCTATGGTGGCAAGGAATCTATAATTATGGCGCTTTCTTCTTTGAGCTTATTTCGTCACTCCTGGCTGGTTTTATGTTATTCTTCAATTATCAACTTTTTTGTGTACGTGTCAAGAGAGAGAGAGAGAGCATGGAGGAAAAGGTATAGAGATCACCATGTGAAAGCTGCATATTGGTGAATCCCCGTCACCCTAAATTAGCTGTGTCAATCTGTAGTCTGTCCTTGACAATCGACAATAAACACACGCAGTAACTCGGCAAAATATAAATGAAGTTTATTACGTTGTATTGCGGTATGTAGTGGTTACATATTCAGTACGTGAACGTGTATACGAGTACATACGGAAAAATAAATCATGTGCTAGAAGAAGGGAAAACTTTAGAAGTAAATTCCTTGGCCGCCGAGTTCCACGTAGAAAAAACAATACTAAATGTAGTGAATAGTTATATTTAAACAGACTCTGTGGGTGACATTTCCAGCAACTACTGTGTGGAGGGTGAGTACCGAATGTTATTAATATGGCATAATAGCTACGTAAGTTGTAATCCGACGAAACGCCGTGAGTTCGTGGACTCAAGCAGTGCGTAAGCAGTGGAAACTTATTTTTGATTGGCCGCCAGAAACACCTGGAACATTTGTTGGAACTCACTATAGAATGGACGATACACGTAGTCTCAGATAACTTTGCATTACGAACCAAAAGGAATAAAAAAATACCGGATTCTCGGAAGTGTTGGAGACCAATCTTCGAGCGAATGAAATCGGAAAAAAAAATCCTTAATGGCGTCGGTGGCGGCGGCGGTGGCGGTGGCGGTGGCGGTGGCGGTGGTGGTGGTGGTGATGATATGAAATTTGTTGAACAATAAAATTGAAATAAATGGAAAAACTTAGGTAGTACTTGCACCTAATGCTTGTATAGGCCTATCTGTAACATTGGTCGCTCGTCTGGCCTGCAGATGAAGTATGTAATTAATGCGTAGTCAAGAAACATAACTGTGGCACTGTAAAAAATTGTAGTGGTAACCTCGGTATGTTAGTATCATCACTTCAGACTCTACGAGCTGTTAAAATATTGCATTTTCCGTTTAGGATTCGTCCTTGTAAAAATAATGCATGGACCTACCTTTCTTAAATATTTGTGCTTTTAACACTAGACTTTGACGCTTACAACCTATATACAGTAGAAGCGATCCTTTATTGCATATTTGAGTTTCAGTCTTGACCTGACTTCAACAGGACATATGGTGGGATTCCCATTACATTTGTCGGCACGACGCTGGAACTCCCAAAACAATACAGGATCTCACGTTGACAAAATACTAACATCTATGTACTAGCCAAAATTTGAACCCACGACCTTGGTTTCAAACGTAGTGTCATATTTATAGTTGAGCCGTTCCATCATCTTGCATTTACATATGAAAATTCTAAATTGGCCCTTACACGACCAGTATCCGTAAATATTGATTTTGTCAATATTTTACTTCGTATTGACACTCTGTCAATTCCTGTAGACTATATCAATCGTACAGGCGAAGTGTGAAAATGTCTGCCCAACAAAAGGTCATTTCGCAATTACTGCAACAGATTGACTCACGTAGAGAAAATTTTAATCGGTTATTTAATGGCACGTGTTATTTACGTCGGTAGAATTGATGTTAATGACTTATTTGGCGAAATGGGCCTGAGGATTCCCCATCCGTTTTACAGTTGGAGAAAACCTTGAAAAAAAAATCCTCCCAAGTAAATGGACCAACCCGTCGTCGAACCTACTCCCGAAAACAGTGTCGGGTTATGAGTCCCTCTCGTTACCCAAGACTATGCCAGTAGCCTGAAGAGAGATTAATTTTCTTTGAAAGCAATTTTCATATAGGTCTATCTGTTTTTGCTCAGCTCATGTAATCGCACGAAGAGCTCTCCAATAAACTATAGGCTAGTAGTAGGTAGATTCCGATAGCGTTCTGAATTGAGATGCCCATGATTATCACTAACACTCGTGAACTTTCTTTGTAAGTGCGTGTGTGTGTGTGTGTGTGTGTGTGTGTGTGTGTGTGTGTGTGTGTGTGTGTGTGTGTGTGTGTGTGTGTGTGTCTAATGCCTACCCACTTCACTTTGCGTGATTCGTGTTCCGCATACTGCGGATAGATGGCAGGTCTGTGATCCATTTTCAAGTTTCATACCACTTCGGCGGGCCATGCTCTACATGATATGTATCTGTGGAGAGTTACGTCGTGTATAGGGTGAGTTATTTTAACTTGTGTGTTGCACGCTCTTTTTTAGACATTTGCTCGTCCGTGCTGTTATAGAGACAATTCCCCCGATTTCTCCAGTGTTGTATTCCCCCACATTGCAATTGTGAAACTTCATCACGTTATAATTAAGTAGTGGCATATAGCTCAGTAGTAATGCATTCGACTGCAGATCCGGAGATCCTCAGTCCAAGATCGGGTGCCCCCTAACTTTTTGTATTTAAATTTAATTCTTAATCATTTCATACAATAAAAATATAAGCCACCGGCGTGGCTCAGTCGGTTAAAGCGCTTGGCTCCCGGTCTGAAGTTGCGTTCGGGCGCGGGTTCGATCCCCGCTTGGACCAATTACTTGGTTGGGTTTTTTCCGAGGTTTTCCCCAACCTTAATGTGAATGCAAGGTAATCTACGGCGAATCCTCGGCGTCATCTCTCCAAATATCATCTCGCTATCACCAATCTCATCGACGCTAAATAACCTAGTAGTTGATGCTGCGTCGTTAAATAACCAACTAAAATAAAAAAAACTCGATAAAATAGTTATGGAACCAATTTATTTAATTTGTGAACATTACTTAACCAGAATTAATAGTCATTTTTCAAAGTAGGCTTACCATTGTTTATTGCGCCTTATTGGCCAGTTTCGATTACTACCGTGGTGTGAAACATTTGACAGTCGGCGCAAACAGTTGAAAGTCATCGTTAAAAATACTTTTCGCTCTGGTGTTGAATGTACTTCTCGCATATTACCGTAATATTAATAAATTTAACATGATCTCGTAGCGTGGGTCTACTTTTAGCAATGGGTGTCGAAAATAATTTATATTGGTGTACTGATAATGAGAGATTATGTCTGTGTGTGACTAATTTTCTTATTACTGAAAATTACGGTTTCTGGTTGGAGAGGTATGTAGTTTTCTATTATGTATAGAAAAATATACTGTACTACAGTGTTGGCTAGCAAAGTTAAACATTTCCCCTAAAAGGGAAAATGGGAATATCTCTAAAACAAAATCTGTTGTAACAAATCTTTATCCACGAAAATTTTTACTATAACTCACCGGTATTTAAACTCGATCCTCCCTCTTGGAAAGCCAACGGGCGCTGAGCTGTTAGCTGTTCGACTAATGACGCATCTTGTGTAAGTCTAAATGAAAGAATTGTATTTTATCGCAAGCGAAATTCCAAGCTGAAATTGAGTGACTGGGAATGAAAGATAACACAGGAAATCGAATTGTTTTTAAAGTTCATTAACGAAATGGAATTGGAAGCAGAAAGCTAAATGTATTGAAACGGCTAGTATATAGATAAAAGTGATGCACGCAGGGAGCAGGGCACAGTAGTACGATTCTCAATCTGTAATAAAGCATCCATCACAGCATCCCTGCACTTATCAGGTCCTTCTGCAGCTGGTCCAGCCGTCAGACGAGAGCGGCTCAACAACTTGACTGGATCGCAGGCAGCACTTTTATACAATAATTTCACTCTCTCAACTTCACCTTCGTGCTCCAAACGAACCAGCTAGAGTAGTACTCTCCGCTTGATTACTTGATTGATGCTCCCCTGACCCTGCTACTAGCAACTCTTTAAGTATATTTGTAGGCTATCGCCACTCTTTTGACAGCTAAGTGCGTCAACACCTTCAGTTTCAAAGAGCCTATAGAAAGGTATTTGAAAAAAAAGGTGAGGTATGGAAACGATTCAAATTGAAGTGCTTGGAGATCGTGTATGTGCTCATCCTTTTTAAAGAGCTTTACAGAATAGCTTGTCTCGATTTACATTTAAAGTTGCTTGAAAAATATCAGCTCTTTATATAATTGATTTTCAAGAACAGTTTCACATGCGACACTGTACAGTACCTTTTCCTGGTTTTTATGTCCATAAAGACATGAAGCCAATGTAGGTCATAAGTAGAACGAGGATTTGCATGAAAATACTTGTTTTTTGTTGATACTTCATATTTAAGAAGTAATCATATATATTTATGTTTCGAACGAAGAATTATGGAATAAGACCAGTTTTATTTTGCATGTAGTGTATTTTTCAACAATCTTGATGAAAATATATTTTTTAATTTTATACTACATACTAGCCGTACCCATGCGCTCCGCTGCACCCGTTAGAAATAAATATAAAGTAATTACATAATTAAAATAGGACGTTTGATCCAGGGAACATTCGTGTTTGATAGAAGGATAAATCGTTTAATATGTTACTTAATTTAAATTGCATCCAAATAATTAAAATGCGATCATTTTGGTCCAGAGACACTCATTTGGTGCAATGACAATTCCTTTAACCTGTTTCTTAATTTTTATTACATGCAACCATAGTTTAATGAAGATTGATAGCATTTAGATTTAATGTGTATATTTTATTTTACTTGTTATAGGTTTCCATTGAATTATGGTAATAACTTAAATTTAGCCCTTGTTTTCTACGTATTCAGTAAATGGCGCTTGGCCCACTATGGTTGTGAACCCTTCAAATAACTTAAATTATATTATATATTACATATTATATTATATTACATATTATATTATATTATATTATATTATATTATATTATATTATATTATATTATATTATATTATATTATATCATATCAGAAGTTACTGTAATAACATTATAGCATTATGTCCATCTAGAGAGACTACACTTTCCAATGGTGAAATAATAATTAATTATACAAATCGGTTAAATTAGCTTCCGATATTGCTTCATACAAACACAGAAACATTCTCTGTAGGCTAGCTTTCATAGCTTTCGATTGTTGCTGTCCAAGGCCCATTATAGACGAAGTCATTTGTTTTTTAATTCATTACACGGCCTTAGATGGCAGTTATTTTAATTTTAAAACTCATTTATCTCATTAAATATCTGTCCTATCAAAATTTTTCAAGGAATAAAACTTATCGCAAATTATTTTTAAAGAAACTTTTGTCATGTGACATTTTTCACAAAAATCAATAATAAGCGAGATATTTCGATTTATTTAATTCAGACCCCCTTATAACCCCCCCCCTTTTAAATGTATTTTGAATGCCATATAGCCTAAAATCTAAGTTACAACGAACTTAATTTATATTCCAATTTTCATCGAAATCCGTTCAGCCATTATCGCGTGAAAAGGTAACAAACATACAGACAGACATACAAACAAAAATTTCAAAAAAGCGATTTTCGGTTTCAGGGTGGTTAATTATATATGTTAGGACCAATTATTTTTGGAAAATCGAAAATTACCAGAAAAATTTCGGCTGCAGGTTTATTATTAGTATAGATAATTGTCTATTTTGCCATTTTTCGCGATTTCTTCACATTTTTGCGACGAAGCTTTCATAAGTTCCTTGAAGTGAGAGGAATGATTGTCACAATCACGTCCAAAGAATTCGTAACTCGACATTCCAATATGTTTAGTTGTAGAACGAGGATTTGCATGCTTTTTTTTTTGTAGGTTATTTTTGTTGAGGGCGGCGGTGGTACGATCATCCACTCCTCCTCTTTATCTTTCTTATATTGGCTGCTTTCGCCAGGTGGACGGCACATTGGAAGGATTGGATGTGCGCAGTGGAAGACTTTTAGAAATGAATAGTGTGAATTTGTAAAACAAATATAATTAACAATAATAAGTAACAATGTACATAAATGGAAAATGAAATAACAATAAATATGAAATAGGTGAGTGAAAATAGGACAAACTAATCTGAAATGATATCCCCAGGATATGTAAATCATGTATCACAAGGCTGAGGCCAACACACTTATACGTGATTAAACCATCAAATGTGGCCGTCTCTCGACAATCAGTGACTAACCTATTAACCATATGTTCATGAACCACTCTCTAAATAAATAAATATATATATAAACTATCTGAGTATGAATCTGAACACAACACCCAGCCAGCACATTAACTTAATACATGATCCATTCGACCATAGATACCACTCAGCCTAACTAACCAAACTATAAATACACGTACACTCAATAAGAGAGAAACTCTACCCAGCATAAGGCATTACATGACTGATCACTATACATTACCCATTGCACATATTGCTCACATAAACTGTGCAAATTGCACTAACACAAATCTCTGCACTTTACAAATGAACACCCAACGGAGAGAGAGAGAGAGATATGGAGACAGATACACGTAATAAGTAACGGACGATAATTCCAGTCTCAAGGATCGTTTAAATAGCAACAAAACTCGACGCATATGATAACATAATAGCGGCGAAGGAAACCAATAATCAAATGGAGCAGGGAAAACACTAAAACAATATGTGAGACCGTAACCGCTGCTCTATCACTCTAACCGTCTCGGAACATGAACTCACGTTTCAAATCATATCTCATTACATAATTCCCAATGCAATTTACCTCAAATATATATATATATATCACAAATATGTTACTCGATACAAATAGTAAAACTTGCCCCCAAGACGTATCACTAGCAAGCGATGTTTCAAACTAAACTACGATCCACTAAAATCCCAAACACACACGACGCAATTTAACTACTCCACTGATCTATCTCCAACACGTACAAAGCCCGAGTCACGTTGTCTGTTTCTGCCGCGTACGAGAGCTTGAACCTGAGCCAACTGTTTCCGTGTATCTCCCGCGTACGAGAGCCAAAGTCTTGTTAAGTGTATCTGCCGCGTACCGGAACCCGAGTGACGTTCCGTGTATCTCCCTTAAAACAGGTAAACTCTGTCCCCCTCTACCCTCGTGAGACTTAATGAACCGGCCAATAGGGTTATTTGGAAAAAAACAAATGAAGGAATTGATAGCGCTATCTATACTGTGACGTCTGAGAGCGCTCTGACGGATGAAGTGACGTATTAGGTGAACGGCCGTGGTCGTGGGCACGGCTCATTTTACGGCGCTTTATCAACATATGTTGGACTGGCGTACAAATGACATAAGTCTAAGAAACTGTATTACCCTTTCGAGGGACGGACGAAAGGGCACTGTAGTGGGACTTCATCGGACACTTAAGCATACTAGACAATCAGCAGATGACCCCATATAGCGTAATCATGATATGTACAAAGAAAGCGGCCGTTCGAACTTCAACAAATCCATTACAAAGTAAAGACAATAAAGTCTACCGCTATGGTGTAACGATTAGCACGCCTGACCGTGAAAAGAGCGGGCTCGGGTTCAAATCCTGGTTGGGTTTTTTCCGGGGTTTTTCCTCAACCAATTGAAGCAGAATTGCTGGATAACTTTGGACGTTGGACCTCAGATTCATTTCGCCATCATTAATTCACATGATGATGATGATAATAATAATAATGATAATAATAATAATAATAATAATAATAATAATAATAGCCCTTACCTACATCTGCGTAAAAAATTTGGGCTCTTTACTCCATGCATTTGACATTCTTCTGAAGGCTACTTTCACAAATTAGCGTAATTCCTCGGCGAACAGAAGTGGTCAGTTAGACTCAAGATCACAGCTTACAAGAAAATTCAAGTTAGGTGAGTAGCACATAGCGTATCAGCGTATCTAGTCCCTAGAGTAGGAGTATAACAAACATCGAACTTCTTTTGTAATCTATGAAAGTATATTTAACTTAAATTATTCGTTACTGTATGTGTTAAACGACTGCAGAGTGTTTTTCCCTTTGAAGATTCGCTTCTATGATGTTTATCATCATTGTCTCTTAGGCCTATCTATGACGCTCACTAGAGGAAAGGGCAGCAACAAATTTTCGCCATTAGACCTTCTTTTAGACCAAGTTTTGTTAATTCTATCCAAAATGATCCTGCTGTTCGCATCAAATTTTCTCTTCTACCCTCTTTGATATTTGTGATGCAGAGTAGATCTATTGAGGGCTGATTTGTAGGCCTATACGACTAGGTACTCCGACTTTCCCTTGTCACTCATATTTCATCATTATTCTTATAACTTTCATGTTCTCATTTTATGTTTCTATTATGTACCGGTATACCTTAAACGATTATTTTTCATAATTCGTGGTTTGTATGACAATGATAGGCCTAAACCTGGTATAAGAAAGACTGCGCTTTAAATGTAGTCCGTCCCTTGTTGCACACTGTTGTTTCTAAGACTTGTGAAGATATGAACACAATAATAATTGTATAATACGTGTTACTATTTCGATAACAGAAAATAACAAATTTAAGTCGCATAGTAAGTGTGCACTCAATGCTGGGCTCTGACAATCTGTCAACGATTTGAGGTATGAGGATAAAAAGGGAAAGTTGAGCCTGGGTCTGGTATAGTTCGTGGGTAGCTCAGTCGGTAGAGCGTTGGCACGCTCAGCCGAAGGTCCCGCGTTCATACCTGGCCCTGGAACAATTTTTCCTTTGAAATTATTCAAGTCAGCTTCACAGGGAGCTATACCTGAAAAAAGCCAGATTTGAATACATTTTATGTAAGTTACTTTTCAGCATATCGATGGCTGAGAACCAGGCTGTTCTAAATCCAACTTTTTATAAAAAAAGAAATCTGTGTTTCATTGTGTTCCAGTTCTTGTCTGCATATATGAATCGAACAAAATTGTAAATATTCTTCTCCTTAAGGTTGCTATGAAGCTATTCCAAATTGTTTCATGAAGCTTTTGAATTTCAGGAGCTTAAAATAGCTCTCCTGAAAAAAAAAAATAGTAATATGGACTTGGAACAGTCTGGTTCTGGGCCATCGATATGTTACAGAGCAGTTTGCAATTAAAATAAGAATAGCGGGACACAATTTTTGACGGTCTTGAAATCTAACATTTCATGTGATCCACTTACTCGTTATTGCGCCGCTTCGTAATGTATCTGCTGTAGTTAATAGGTGCTTAACGATCCTGCAAGCGCGCCTACTCAGAAAATCCGAAACTTTACACCCACTCCTGTTTAACATCATGCGAATGAATGGAACAACTGTTACATATAAATACCCCTTCATACGCCTCCATGTCATTGTAATAACATATCGATAATTCCATGTCATTATTAAAATAGTCCCTATGGAAAATATATGAATATCAAAGTGCAAAATAATCTAGAGTTCAGAAATTTAGCAGTTGTTTAAATGTGTTCAGCAATGCTTAAAAACATATAATTGCCTTACAACGAGACGAATTTTTGGAATAATGTAGTCCTACTAATTGATAAATTTGAGATTTGGTTGGCATGTCTGGCCATGAAACGAGCGGGCCCGGGTTCGGACAGTTTACTTGGTTGAGGTTTCCCCCCCCCCCCCAGGGGTTTCATTCAACTTATTAAGAACGAATGCTGGATAACTTTCGGAGCTGGACTTTGGACTCATTTCGCTGGTGTTACCACCTTCATCTCACTCAGACGCTAGATAACCATCGCAGTTGACAAATTATCGTAGAATAAACCAATCAAAGAAATGAAATTACATGGGCCTACAAGTCACTATCACCACCGTTTCTCCTAGTCTACTACTACGACCACTAATCATGGGATCTTCCGCAAAGTAGTGAAGAAGTACCCTTATATTCGATGTATCTAGGGCATATACGACCTTATAGAAAATTGGTAATTCTTAAGTCATCCTTGGTCATCAAGATTCGTGGGCTAAAATCCTGGCAAGGGCTATAATTTTTAATGAAAATATAAATCCTTTTAACGTGAGTAAGACTGAGAGTTCTATAGGCCTGAACTTATTTTTGGCGTTTAACGACCTTAAGTTATACAAATATGCAGGGTGTTTCCGAGGTGGTGTTACAAATTTTCAGGGATGATGGTGAAGGGTACATGTATCAATTTGAGATAAGGAACCCTGGTCCGGAAATGACCGAGTCGAAAGTTACAAGCAAAAATAGTTCTGTGGAAATGAAATAATTTTATTCCTCCGTACACCTTATTTATCTGTACATCTTACACATACTGTATTCATCTGACGTTGTTTACGTTGTCTACTTACAGTATTCCATTCAATGCGCTGTCTAAGGGATGGGGACAGGAAACTACACTAAAGCAATGCAGATAGCGTATTGTGTAACGGACATGGTCGGTCCTGATATGCACGTCTGTAGACCGCAGTGTATGTGTACAAGTTGTAGTGTCCAGCCGATCAGTCCTAGTGAAAAGGAGGAGTACACGAGAGCGGAATGAACAGACCTGATTTTCGAATACGGATGAGCCAATGGGAACAGTAGACAAGCTCACAGATTGTATCGGGCCAAGTACCCATGTAGGAGACATCCGGCCCATACCATTTTGCACGACTGTTCCGAAAGTTAAGGGAAGGAGGGCACGTGATGCAAAATTACAATTCAAATTCCACACAACTATTTTTGCATATAACTTTAGACTCAGTCATTTCCGGACCATGGTTCCTTATCTCAAATTGATACATGTGCCCTTCGCCATCATCCCTGAAAGTTTGTAACACCACCTCGGAAACTTCCTGTATAGTGGGACTCCAAATAGGCTACTTGGCGTTTGCCACGATGAAATTAGAACTCACAACCATGGCTTTACGCTTCATTGAAGTTGAACTTCATTGAACTGAAGAATATGAGATGTAGTTTAAAAATGCTTGCAGAAACTAAATTCAGTCTAAGAAGATAAAGTTTATAGGCTATTAGTATAACCGTTGCAATATAATGCCTAAAAGATATTTCATTTTCCAACATTCTCCAACATATTATAACTTAGTCTTCCGTATTGAGTATCTGGTGCAAATACACGTGGTGATGAGAGTCCACAATACCGGAGGTGAAAATTAATGTAACATAACTTATACTGAAACATGACAATTAAAGCTATCATTATGTTCCGAGTCACTACTTACACGCATTTGTCCATTTATATATTAAACAATAGATAGCTACATTATTCCATTTCCATCCATTCGTTTAATGTATGATTTTATGTTAAAATCTACGTTTTATTTGAAGATTTGGTGTTTCTACTACATCTTACAAGCAACATTCTCATGGAAGCATATTAAAAAGTTATATATTTTTTTCTTCCGCCATATTAATAATGTCAAAACAAGTTCTTATACAAATTTTGGCCACTCTTGCGCAATTACGAGGGCCGTAAAAATAAGCTTTCCTGGGGCCATTTACAGAAAGAAAACACAATTCGAAACAGCTTCAACAACTGTTGGGCTGATTTTCAATGTATTTCACGGGATCGACAGAGAGGTGCAGACGGCTGTCACACACTGGTTCCGATTCCAGACGGCAGACTTCTACGACACAGGGATACAAAAGTTGACCCCACGGTATGACAAATGTCTGTTTCGATTGGGAATATGTTTAAAAATACGAGTAGCTCAACAATTGCTGTATGTGTTGCCATAAATCTTTCCATAAAATTGTGTTTTCTTCCTGTAAACGGTCACGGGAAAATTTATTTTTTTTTACTGCCCTCGTAATTGCACTCGAGTGGCCGAAATTTGTATAAGCACTTGTTTTGACATTAACATGGTGAATAAAAAAAGCAACTTTTTTATTTGCTCCCTTGAGAATGTTTGCTTGTTAGCCTTTCCATGTGTCGCAACCGGTATTAAGTAATTTATATTTATTTTTGGTTTTATGTAAGCTACTTATTTACAAATGGCTTGTAGAGAGCCCGAAGGTTCATTACCGCACTTACATAAGCCCTTGTAGGGGTCGTTGCTTGCATTCAGTAGATTGTGTCATGGGGCATCCTGAAATTTGTAATGACGTCTCAATTGTGAGGGATAGCAACATGTTTATGTCTTCTGTGAATTAAAAATATAATCCAGATCCATCCTTTTTTATTGTGGTGCTGGCTGTTCAGGCAAACATCACAGCATTCTGCCACAAAGCCCAATGTTTCTTATTCAGTTTAACCGCGGAAGTAAAAATAAGAATGGGAATAAATTAGGCGGCACATCTAATGATATCTTAGTGTGTAGCACATCCTCAGTGGACTTGAAGTTCATCTTCAGTAGGTTTAGGCTCTCTTGAGAGAGAGGGGGGGAGGGAGAGACTGCCTGCCTGTAAGTATGCTACATCATCATCCATCAGCACCTCTCTCATTCTCGCCGTCTCTCTCTCTCGCGTTCATTTTCTGCAAAACTCAGCGAGCGTGCGACGGAGCCGGCCGGAACTGTGTCTGTCCTCCCAGGGCCCCAGTAGCCCCCGTAGCAGCACCAGTAGCAGGCAGGCAGGCAGGCAGGCAGCCCCCTAGCCCCTAGCATGGTCCACAAGTGCACTTGACCCGCTGCCACTCAACTCAAGAGCTCGGCCTCACGATTTGTCCACCGGCTACGGTTGTCATGGCAACGGGGGAACGCCTCGAGTGCTCCAGAGCGTTGCCTGGCAACCATACAACCGGCAGCAGCATCCCAAATGTTGCAAGCGAACAAACGAGTGGAGGAATAAGGGAAAGGCAAGGGATGGAATAGGATAGGGTAGTGGTATGAGAAGCCGCGGTGATAAGAGGCGTCTCGCCACAGGGGGCGGGATGAGGGATGAGGGCTGAGAGTTTGATGCTGGAGTCTGGAGTCCAAAAACCGGTAGTGAACAGGAAAGGTACACTCGTGGGCTTAAAAATTAATCTGATTCGCCTTCGAAATGTAACTTTGTAATTCCTGCTTGCATGCAGGATTAACATCACTTGATTCATATGCGGATGTAGCACGACTTCAAGTGGAATTCTAGGATTTTCAGGACCCTTGGGCCAGGTAGCTCTGCCTTTATGAATCGGTCATCCCAAGGATAAAGTCGGCTAACTCTTGTTTTAACAGCTTCGCGATTTGCTTTCAGGATAGATGAGAGCTTCGCTGCAGAATATTAACTGTAATCTCGTGTATGATAATCCTTTTCATAGACATAACTTTATTTCTCTCTCTTTCTGTCAAACTTTTTGAGCATTAAACTTGTGTTGCAGAGCGTTCACATATTAACATTAAGCTGTCGATTGTTATCGAGCATTCATATCCACCCTACTGGGAGAGTTGCATCTTTCTCCTCTCCACATAGAAGATGAAATGCTAATTTTCGTCAATGGTATGTGGGAGGAAAGGCTGACAATATCGAGTTTCAAGGAAGACAGGCTGTACACTGCAAAGCGTTCAGGCTTCCAGCCGAGAACACGCGCATCAGACGTGCTTGCATAGCCGGCGTAGAATGTATCGTTATTAGCGGTGGAAACAAATCGTGTTGTTTACATGAACTCAGAGTAGTACAGGGACTTGTACAGAGCACTGTTATGCTTGAATCAAAACTTTGTTCGGTATGATCAGGTGACTGAAACAAATAAGGTATTAAGACACATTTACAGAAGCGAATACCTCATTCCCTTCTTTGTATAAAATGGTCGTACATTTTAAATAAAAATGGTGTGGCAGTAATTTTTTTACAATTTACAACTATCTATAACCAAAGCCGCCGTTTTTGGCGCGTGAGAGCAAGTATCTTATCTTTGCCACAGTCTGTGGACGAGAAAGCTGACAACTGTGATTAGAGGTTGCTGACGTCACATCTGTTTAGGAGGTGGTATCACTCTCAGCTGAAGTGGCAGCAGATGCCACTAACTGGACAGTAGGATGGTCCTTAATTTTGAACTTTCGAATTTTCTTTGGGACACCTCTTAAAGTTATTACATTTAGTACAAATAAAAATCGTATGAAGTTTGAAGTCGATCCGACGAAGATAAGTAGTGGCGTATCTTTTCTGAAAATTGGCAGCGGAACACTTTTCCCGAATAGAGAGTTTTATTAAAAGTTGAATTTATGACTGAGGGTTGTTTGTGGTGTGTGTGTGTGTGCGTGACAATTAAATTATCTGATTCTAAGCATTAGATAGAGATTTCTTGTTTACTCGACCGGAAAAAAAAGCGTAGGGGAGAGTCGGGTAGTATCGGGCAGTGCGTTTCTTTCATATACCACCATATGGTAGTACCTGAATGACATGGTTACGTTTCTCTATGCGACATCACAGAAACGTAACCATGTCAATCTGGTACTATCATCGTGTGGTAGATGAAAGAAACTCACTGTCCGATATTACCCGATGTCCGATACTACCCTACTCTCCCTTATTTAGATGAGTGAGATTAGATGGAAAGAACGCATGTCCATAGCTTCGAGTGCAGATTGTGGCAAATATGTATTTCGTATTGAGTAGTTACACCGCAGTCTAGTATATATAGTCACGAAGCTTGAGTTAAGGTTGCTAGGAACAATAGACTGTGCAGGTACTATTTCGCCTGTAATGAGGCGATAGTAGCGATCCTAGTGGTTAGCAACTATATATGGATGCATATTTATTACATATTGAGCTTCGTGACTGTATATACTAGACTGTGGTTACACTGTTGTACTGCTAAGATGGTGATGGAAGTTGATACGATTTAACGTTTATGATCGAAAAATAATAGAAAATGGAAACAATAAACTCTGATTCGTTGTTTCTCTTAGAAGACGGTGAGAGACAAATAGAGGGTGTAAAATTTTCTTTTAATGACCGGATTTAAAAGTAAAACTGAACTTACGTTATAGTGCACATCTGGTTATGAAAGAAGTGGAAGTGTTTTGGGAGAAAGCACGAATTCCTACAAGAAAGTTTCAATACAATGTCGAAAAACTGAGAGGCATTGTATAAAGAGTAGAAAGTAGTACTACAAAGGAATTCTAAACACATACTTCAACTTCAAGAATGAGAACTTCAGTGGTATTTCTGGAAAAACTAGATGATCTCTTTTATATTACACATGCTGATGCCCTTCAAATGAACACCATTGGAGAAGATCGTAAATGTCTTCTAAACCAAAGGAAGAAAGGTAGACCAGGCCCAATGATTGGAACAGATCGCATACTGATGGAAAAAGAGATAAAACGTAACCTACGTCAGTAACAGAAATAATCCAGGCGATCACAATTGCTCAGTAAAATATACTGCAAGGTAATTTTACTGCAAATTCTTAAAAATTAAAATAGGTATATTGTTAATTCAGTGTCGGCTATAATGCACAATATTATTAATGGTGATGATAATTACATTCATAGCGCAAATAACGCAATTAAATAATGAAAGCTGTTACGGTATAGGCCTACTACGATTACTGTTGAATATAATGAATATTACCAGAATTAAGTTTATATCACTTTAACGTGAACTTATTGTTCACAAACTATTTAAAATAACTGAATAAAATAATCAATATTTCTCACATACACCTGTTTCTATTTACAAAAGAAGCAGAACATAATGAACTCCTTCATTCACAGAAAATGATTCGATTCAATTTGGAGAACCTGGTCCAAGCAACAGGAAAGTCCCTCAACCTAGCAACTTAAGTCTAAAGATGACTCCATTGCTTCACAAAGAATTAAATGAGCTAAAATACAAGTAATCACGTCAAAACACTTGATAAGTGTAGAGTGAGTGATTGTGATGCTGAGAGTATTGTCTGCAAAAGAGAAGCCTTAGGTCATGACATGAGTGACGTTATTATAAAGCGCAGTTCTATATCGGATGTTGTAAGCATGTGCAAAGTGAAATACGTACAAAGTTCTTTAAAAACTTCAATGAACTTGGCTTATATTCGATCACCGTTCATTGGGATGAAAACACGCTTCCGGCTGTTATCGGTAAGGACCAAATAGACACACCACTATTAGCAGTACCAACACTATAATTATCATCCCTATTATCACTACCACCACCACTATAACTTTATTAACACCAGTGGCGGCTCGTGGGTATTGAATTCAGGGGGGCTGCATACAAAAAAAACATGCAACTTACCTTATTAAAAGATTAGTTCCATGCGTCTTGTCTTGTAGGTTGCAAACTTTTGAATCATCTTCTTATTAAAATCCGATATGTCGTTTAACATAGTCTTTACAATGGAAAACATAGCTAATGCGTTCAGTCTCTCTTCTCTCATCGTATTTCTGAAATAGGATTTTACTCTCTTCAAATACGAAAAGCAACGTTCTGGGTCGGAAGTTGTCATTGGTATGGTGATAGCTATGCGTAGTAGTTCCACAACTTCTGAAAATGAGGCCTGCAAGTTCTCAGATAGAAGAAACTGTAAGAACTTGACTGCGTCACTGATATTTCTGAATTCTTGTCTCTGATACAACACAGTGAGTTCCGTTTTCAGTTTGTCTTTATCGAACATTGGAAAAAGCTTCACACATAAATTTAGGTCATTTTCAGAAAATGAGCATTCAAATTTTTCTTGACACTGTGCACTGTTCCGTATTGTCTGTATGGCATTAACAAAGCTTGATATGCAGAGTCGGCCTTGGTTGTATAGTCGGTTGCGGGTTCGATCCCGGCCCAGATCGATGGCATTTTAATGAGACAGGCTCATGTCAGTAGATTTACTGTCATTTAAAAGAATCCTGCGGGGCAAAATTCCGGCACACCGGTGTCGCTGATATAACCCCTGCAGTTGCGAGTGTCGTGAAATAAACCATAATTTAATTTTTTATATGCAGATTTGAACCTTAGAAATATCTAACTGGCGATTTTGTAGCTGGTTGTATAATATATCTACATGATACATCAATAAATGAAGAAAACAGAGCCAGAAATTGAATTCAGGAAGTGATTGCGTGCATGTCAATGAGAGCGAAATTTTTTAAAAAATTCGAGCCGCTAAATAGAGACTGTATAATAAATGTATTTCACAACATAAAACGAGACAAGAGCCACAAATGTCTGGGGGTGCTGCAGCTCCGCAGCCCCCTTCGAAAACCGCCCCTGATTACCACCACCACTATATTATCTCCATTATCATTACCACCACCACTATAATTAGCAATACCACCACTATAATTATCATTCCTATTATCACTACCAACATCACCATTATCATTACCAACACCACTATAATTATCATCCCTATTATCATTACCGCCACCACTACATTATCGTCACCATTATTATTACCACCACCACTATAATTATCATCATTATCATTTACCACCACCATTATATTATCATCACCATTATCATTAAACTATTATTTCCATTGAAATAAGTGCCGTGCCAAGTTTTTCTCCCAGACAATAATACTGCATTATCTGAATAGGAATAGGCTAAATACATCTTTGAGGTTTTGTAAATCAATTGCTAATAAGTCATTAATGTGTCATGAGGGACACCAATATTAATATTGCAAGGTTCAATAAGAAAATCTTCATTTTTTGTCATATGAATTCTACCGTACAAATAAGATTTAGTAACTCTAAAGCTTTTCTTCTAATACCTAACATATTTAGTTTTTCTATTAAGATTTTGTTATTAACAGTATCAAATGCTTTTCTTATATTTAAGAAAATACTAATACACCTATTTCCTCGATCTAGCTCTCCAATTATGTTTTCAGTAACATCAAATATTGCATTATGTGTACTAATTTTATTACGGAAACCACATTGTTTTTCACTTAAAATATTACTTGTTTTAAAATACTTAATCAAGCTAATTTTAATACATTTTTGAAAAAAGTTTGGATATTACTTCAGTTTGTTAATATATTCATAAATAGCCTTCTGTATATCGACAGAATAATTTAGAATATCTTCAAATATCATCTGAACTAGTAGTCATTTCTTTTAAATACATAAGTGTATTCGCCTAATTCGACAGTAGTATGCGCATTATTTCTAATTTCTGCTCTTCAGTAGCCACTAATTCCTAGAAGGAATCGTGTTTCTGCTCTTTACTGTACTTGTTCTTTCGATGGTCGACGTTCTGAATATAATACTGCACACAAATTAGTAGTATTGTTTCCCCTATTGCAATCGTTGCATCGTATTTGGGTTATCTTTCTCCAAAAATGTAACTAATTAAGAGTTTCGAAACATCGGAAAAAGTTTCATCCGTAAGATGGCAAAGTACCTTCTCCGCAAGCTCCAAATCTTAGTTTTAAAACAGAAATCCATGCACGCGGAAGCTACGAGAGATTCACGTACATACGCGGAAGTACTCATGTCATGTTGTTTGACTGGAAACCAGTCTAAAAGAAGGGAGTTGCGATAATTGTTACGCATGAGGTAGCTGTCAAGATGGTCGCGCCCCGGGGAGTCGCTTCTTTATGCCGGTCTTCGTGTCTTTTGGCGTGTTCGATCCGGCCGTTACGCCGCTGCAGCTGTATGAATGACCCCCGCAACTTCATGATAACAACGCCACTGGCAATTCCTGCTGCAGTTAACTCTTGAAATTCTTGTAGAGTGGAAAATAATTCAAGTGTTCATCAAGTGCACCCTGTGAAAACAACGTACTGCAAGGGGAATTGTGGCTGTATACAGAAGGAGATTTTGCTCCTTAATATTTTCTAATATAAATTTCAGTATAGATTAGTGTATATTTGAAGAGACATTTAAATTCTAATGGCTTTCAGTAGGCCTATATTGTTACTTTATAAGTAGGCCTACGTGTTTCGTCCGACTCTTTAATGATGATTGTTGGTAAGATGTCCAGATATGGATTTCGGATTATGCATATTTTTAATTTCTTTAAACTGAAACAATTATACCAGTAGCGAGCCCATATTTTACTTGCGCAGAATACATATACATATACAGAGTGTTCCAAGATAAATAGTAAATATTTTAGGGGATAGTAGTAGTGGTAATATGGACAGTTCTGATTTAAGAAGTTCATATAAAACTGTGTCCAATTTTTAGTCGGTGTAAAGGTAGGCTACAGCTGTTTGAATCTTACGCCTTTAGTCGGTGTAAAAGTAGGCTACAGCTGTTTCAAATGTTACGCCTTACAAATGGTATGAAGGAAATATAAATGGCTACTGATTAAGTATAAAGGAATAGTACATTTCGCTCTTCTGAGATCAACACTGTTCCTAATGAGTGTAAAGAAATACCTTTTTGTACTTGTAGTTAGCGTGTAGGCCTACTGATCCGACTCGCGCGCAAGCACTCACCCTGAATAACACGTTGTAATGTATTAATATTATGTAAATAAGCAATAAATATGTTAAGTTAGTGTTTCTTTAACTTGGTTATTTAACGACGCTTTATGAACTACGAGGTTATTTAGCGTCGATGAGATTGGTGATAGTGAGGTAATAGCCTATTAGGCGAGATGAGGCCGAGAATTCGCCATAGATACCCGATATTTGCCTTACCGTTGGAGAAACCCTCGGAAAAGACCCAACCAGGTAATTAGCCCAAGCGAGAATCGAACCCGCGCCAGAGCGCAACTCCGGATCGGCAGGCAAACGCCTTTTAAGTTAGTGTTATGCTTATATACACTGTACGGATATGTGCAATAAAACTGATAGCAGTTATAGGCTATTTACTCAACAGAAACGTCTCGACACGTGACTTAGTAACAGCTTAGCAGCAGTTTAACTATTGATATTAATGAGTATATCTTGTTTATGTTCTTTGTTCCTGCTGTTCATGGAATTCGGGTAGCCTATATCACAAGAGTATTTCGCTCGATTTCTACGCATTGTCAAATAGTTGTCTACTTTTCGGTAAAAACGTAATACGGTGAACGCTAAGCTCCGCCCACAACCCCTTTCCACTTTTCTCCTACTAGCTCACCACACACACTACGTGATAGGCTAGTGTTGTGTCGAATGCACATTTCATGTGGGTGGGGATAACTTCCCCTACTGGCGTTCGCCGTATTACGTTTTCGCCACTTTTTCTGTTTTCTTACACTAGACTACTATAAAAAAAACAACACCCATCTCTGAGGCGGGACTCGAACACACAACCCTTCGGAGCAAACGCTAGAGGCATTTCATGTGTCTACCGCTTGCTCTACCCAGGCCGACTGTACTTATATACACGGATGTAGGCCTACGCTTGTAAATAAAGAGTATAATTACAAGCGCACCACATTGTTTACAATATTTTTTTTTTAAATAATTTTCTAGCTCTTTACGGCTTAGAGCAGATCTTAAGTGATAACATTCTTGACGTGGTTATTCCAGTTCTCTCCTACCTTGTCAAGAAATTCGTTTGGGTAATATTGCATCCCTCCTCATCAGACATTTGTTCATACTGTATTCTTCTGTTATGTCTCTGTGTTAACATACTGCGTGTTTATACATGTAGGTCTATATCTAATATATTCAGATCTGTAGTTATAGGCCTACTTCAGCTTGAGGCATTTATGGAAAACGCTCAACTGTTCAAAATTATATTCAGTACTTTGTATAACACAAAAGACACGCAATGACAATTGTCAGATCCTGATAATTTTAAATTGAAATAATTCAAATTCAGTGTAGTGATTCATAGAGTGTCTAGGTTGATGTTTGAATTTTCAACAGTAGTTGACGAATACTCCCCTTCTTCGACCCTAAATGACGAAGATGGTGGTGTGTCTCCCGCACCCAATTATAAGTCACCCTCATGCGCAGAAAATTACGGGACGAACCTAATTGGTGAAGCAATTACGAGTAAATAAAGCGAGGCGCAGGAAGTCTCGAGAGCGGTGTGGCAGCCTTGTTATCTTTATTCTGGAGACGTGTTTAATCACCACGTATGGAAAAGCTATTTATCTCCTTCGCATTGTGATGTAAGATACGTAAGTTGGACTATCGGCTTAGCTCAGCGGTAAGAAGTCGGTCTCTTGATCGGAGGCTGTTCTCTAGCGTGGGTTCGAATTCCACTTATTCAGATTATCTGGTTGTTTTTTCCGAGGGTTTCTCTAACTGTAAAGCGACCATTAAACGATCAATATTATTGTACAATATTTAAAGTTGTGCACTAATATTGAGCGTATCAAAACTTTTTGAAATGTATTGTGCAGTCTTAAAAAAAAATTGTGCCATCTGAAGGCAGCATAGCGCAATATCCTGTCAGTTCACGAGAAACCGTGGAGTTCAGTCACTCACATCTGCCACAGATCGTCTTCATCCTTTGTTATAAGTAGAGCCCGGATGTTTCGCATTTATTTTGGTTAAAATAGGCAGGCATATAGGCACTACAAATAGTAAAAATAGGCAGTGAAATAGGCATTTATTATTCATGGAAACAGACAAAAAATAGACAAATACTTAATAAACTATCCCATACGGTTCTCACTTTTCTTGGTTATATGTTACAACAAGATGCTTTTTTAAGTTCGTAACTATCATAGTGAGTCGCCTGTCAGAGAGAACGTTTTTCTTGGTGGAAAAAGATCTTTCTACTTCTACTGAAGTGATTGAAGCAAACTTAAAACAACTTATTTCAGCAGGATTGTCTCTACTTTCTTTCAGAGATCTGGAAAAACCGACTGTGTATTGTCTCAAAAAGAGGAATGTGAGAAGGGATTAGAGACTTCAAAGTACTTGTGACTTGTGCGTACAAGCGACAACAGTATCGGGACATGGAGACTTGCTTTTAATACTTCCCTCATCCCCTTTCTTTCGCTGGTAAACCCCGAAGTGACCTGAGCACTGAGGTTTATACTGTTCAAACATCTTTGTTAAGTGACGTAAAAGATGGAATCGGTAGGGGAGAAAAGTTTACGACTTCTTGGAAACGTATGTATTGCTGGAGAATAAGATTCTGAGCAAATATTTATGTGAGGTGAATATGTATTTTTAATTTGTACAACCGTTCTTTTTTGTTTTTTGATATAATTTATGTGCGGTTTATTTTAAATGCATTAAAATATAGGAAATGTACAATAACGACGTAAAAAGGCTAAAAAAAGGGGGGGCATTTAACCTTAAAATAGGTAACAGGAACTAAAATAAGCAAAAAATAAATAAAAAGGCAAAATAAAAATTGGTCCTATCGTCCCCAAATGTGTGGAAACGTGTGTATCTCTAATAGGTCTTTCATACATACACTCAGTGTAAAAAATAGATATTTTGCCTAAGATCCGGGCTCTAGTTATAACGTTCTTTTTTTCCTAGTTGTTAGTTTAGTTCTTTGTTTTGTTTCCACATCGTGCTCTTTTTCTTATTAATATGGTATGAGTGCGAAAAGTAAAGAAAGAGCTTTCATTATTGAATGCATACAACTTTACAAAACTTCACCAGCTTTGTGGAATGTAAAGTCGAGTGAACATAAAAATGGAGAGGAGAAAAAGAGACATATGAGGCGTTGCTTAACAAACATAAAGAGAGATTAGGTCTATCTTACAGCTACAAGAGTAGATTTAACAAAAAAATCCAGTTTTTTTAGGACAGCAGCTTCTTGATCGTCCAGCATTTCGAAACAAAATTATTGTTGAGTAATATTAATTTCGAATTGAGCTGTCCAGAGGGAATGTCAGTATTATTGCACAATATTACTGTGCAATAGTATTAATTGTCTAGAGGCTGCATAAGGTAAATGTCGGGTACCGGTAATCCATGGCGAATCCGTTCTCATAATGCCAAAATACCATCTCGCTATCATCAGTTTCACCGATACCATATAATCCCGTGAAATAAGGTAAAGGTATCTCCTATACACGCCATAAAGGCGCATGGTGGGCATGGGTATAGAGTTCCATGCTTCCATAACTTCAAGTACCAAATCTCACAACTTTATTCCTTTGCTGTGGTCGTGCCAGAGAATCAGTTCCTTCTCGAGGCTTATGTTGTGGTTCCGTAACAAGCTGTTTTTTACGGTGATGGGTTGTTAGCCCTTCGCCCAACCCCAAAGCTGGAGGACCACCCCTTATCGGCTGTCCGCGATTGCTTATTCGGTATATTCGCAGCTTCCCGCCTTACCTGGAGGCCGTCCCCTCTGTCCTCAGCGCCATGCTGTGGTTATACACACCATACATGGGATTCACTTTATAACACTTGATAAAATATAAAACCTTAAAAAAAACTTAAAACTTTACAAATGTTACATTTATTTTTATATGTTTTTTAGGAACGGTAAATATACCTTGAGTTAACGTATGCTTCCGTTTCAGCGTCGTTTTCGCCTTCGTGAGCGATCTACTCTAGAATAAAAAAGTAAATAGAAGGAACATTTCAATAAACAGCCCGACAGTAGGAATATCGTCAGAAAAGTGTTACAATATAAGTCTATAACAGAGAAACAAGCCTGGTAAGCCCAAAATCAAGATGATTTGAACAAATTTTTTGAACACGCAGCAGGCAGAAGTGCCTAATCTCTTTATGAAGTTAATTATGATTCTTATCTCCTTTGGAACCTGTCCTTAAGTATAAGCCATTCGTTACCTCGTGAAACCAAATACATACTTATAGTAAGAACCTTATGTTGGGGTTAGTTTGCTAGCTAGCTGCAAGTGGAGGCGTAGCATGGGAGAGAAGCTGCAGGGGTTATTCAACGTGGGTGAGAAATAGCAGAGAACGTTTGATGGAGGACAGGGATCACTTATGTGCCGTATATCTAAGACAGGGAACCACTGCTTTACTTCCCTCCCGAATGAAGTCATGCTAAGGATTTTTCCATGCTTCAAAATCCATTACCCTTCTCCGAGTTTGAACGGACCGAACGGCTAGCATGGTAATCGCTAGACCACCGAGAACAGTTCTCTCCTATCTCGTGCTTCCATTGACTGTAAAAACACGTTTTTCGTATGGCTGCTATCCACTGGTGAGACCGATTGCAGTCTTAACTCCGTGCAGGAACAACAAACGCCGCACATGCAGAAAACCGACGCTGAGGAAAGCGTTCTTGATAGATTTCAAGCACTGCACTTGAGTCACATCTCGTCTTTCAGTAAATTACCTGAAAATCACAAAGCTCTTAGCAGAAAACTCAACAATCCCGCCTACCCTATATCTGTCATCGAATTCCAAAGTGGCATAACCTTACTCAATGATATTAGCTGTTTAATGCTGCCGGTCCTGGTGACTGTTGCTTCATATCCCATGATCTTGTTCAGGTTTTATTTTGTCCAGTCTACATTGGTATTCATTTTTATAAAAAATATATTGCTTGCAAAAACCATTTCTTCTTGTCAGATCTTTACAATAATTATAGCAGAACATTATGAGAGTCCACTGTCGGTTAGCATGCCTAACCGTGAAACGAGCGGACCCGGGTTCAAATCTTGGTTGGGACAAGTTACCTGGTTAAGGTTTTTTCGGGGGTTTCTCTCAACCCAATAAGAGCAAAATGCTGGATAACTTTCGGCTCCGGACCGTGAACTCATTTCGCCGACATTGTCACCTTCATCTCATTCAGATGCTTGATAACCATAGGAGTTGATAAAGCATCGTAAAATAACCAATTATAAAGTTAATGAAACTACATCTAATTTAATACAGCATTACTCAAAATAAAAATAATTTAAATAATATTAAAAGTTTCTGAAATTAGATTTAGGCCTATCTTTTCCGAAATTGAATCTCTTTTTCTGAAATTAACTTTACATTTTCCGAACTTATTATTAAGGTAAGCGTTCACTACATCGTATCGCACTCATCGGACGAATCGCACGGATCGGAAAAAGACTATATCTTTGCTGTAATTGTTATGTAACCGCGTTCACTACATCGTATCACACGCATCGCCTCTCGGCAAATCCGTCCACGTTTCTCGGATGAGCAACTTTTCCGATGCGTGCAATAATGGTCTTCTTTAATAAATCAATTTTAATTGTCAACTGTTACTATTATGTTGTACCATGTTCAGTGTCGCGACAAAATGACAGAAGGAAAACTTATTTCGCTTGTAGAAAATTGCAAAGAATTATATAATTTGAGGAATTCCCATTACAGTAATCAAGTCATTTCTTACATATATATTATGTAACCAATATTTCTTTCGTTTCTTCCTCTTCAATTAAGGCGCATGAAGCAATTACAAATTCTTATTCGCTAACAATCATAATTAATAGACCTAACCTCAACTCCTCTGTTTTCAGCAATGTCAATATCGTACGACGTCATGTTTTAAACAGCTGATAGGGGAATCCGATGAGGCGATGAGGTGGAGCCGTTACAGTGAACGCATTGCACTTAAAATATCCGTTGCGTGCGATTCGTACGAGGAGTGCGATACGATGTAGTGAACGCTTACCTTTCGACTACTATTTCCGAAACTGAAATCACTTTTTCTGAAATTGAGACTGAAATGGTTAGCAAATTACATATTAGAAATCATGCTTAATTAAAATATTTCAACCAGAATGAAAATACGTAGACTATAAATTTGAAGAAAAAAAAAAAACAATTGAGTTAGCGACTATTTATAGACTATGTTGAACATAGGGGAGAGTGTTGTACCTTTAAACACTTTTCATACTTTATTTTTTTTAACTTTTGGAGATTAAATTTTTAAAATGAAAAAATGCTTGAAATAATTATTGAAGATTCCTTTACAACTTCCTGTATGTATTTTCCTGTTTTACAGGTCTATTAAGGATGGAAAAAAATAAAATGAAGGGATATGTGATGTGTTCAAAGGTACAACAGGATCATGTACCTTGGAACATACACTCTTGTAAGTTGGAACACATGGATTATAGCAGGGAATATAGCTGTAAAAATGACAATCATATTTAAAATGTATTTGTAATCATAAACCAGAGCAGGCTTCTCTGATTTAGATTTTATTTCCTAGAGAAGCAATAACTGATTCAACAACTTTCTTCAAGGCATCCGAATCAATTGGGGACCTCTTTAATTTCAGACTTACTTCGTAACATGACCTTAAAATAAAAGAAAAACAAAAACCGATAGTATCGTGTAATTTGGAACATGTTCCATGGTACAAGATGTTTTGTGAACAAAGGTACAAGAGGGTGCACGTTTAAACAAATATGGCTCCGAAAAATAAGAGAGTCAAATAAATCATGGAAATTAAAATATGTTATTACTCATCAGATGATAGGGAACACATCGTACTTGAAAGATATTAACAAATGCAATCTGGTTTTGTGTTAGAAAACATACATCAATGAACGAAATGTTTACTTTTGGTACTAAAAAAACTTCTTTTGTCCACGGAACTCATACTTTGCAATAAATCAAACTGAAACTACAACCAGAGCTACTTAGCGGCTTTCTCTACAATCTAGCCTACTTCATTTTGAGTCCTCTAGGTAGCAGCAAAAATTAAGAAACAAAAGATGTTCAAAGGTACACTATGCTAAAGGTACGACAGTCTCCCCTACTACAAATTGGTTGTGAGATAAGTTACGTAGGCCTATTTGTGTAGGCTTACGTTATAAATTTCCAAGAAATAGTTCCGCTTCAGACTTGGTTAATTTCTTATTTGACGGAGAAATCTCGACTCCGCTCGCTTTCTTTCTTGCCAGTAAGTATTCCTGTAAATAAAGCAAATTGGTGATCCCCCTCCTTCCCATTAATTCCGTGAGTGGTACCTGGTGCGCTATGCATATGCGTGGGGCCATTACCAGCCCAGCCTAGCCCGACCTCGCGGGACGGATATTCGTGTAGTAGGTTCCTACTACATTAGCATGAACTGGCTGAAGCTAGAGGGCTCTCGAGGAGGGCCCTTCCAACTTACTCCAACTCATTATCTTTCTCGTTAGTCTCGTTGCCTGGAACGAACACCGTCAGGGGTTTCACTTGCCGAAATGACCGGTTCTGCATTATGAGAAATCACGAAGCACTGGCTTAAGTATTTCCCGCTGAAATAATTGATCCGGTAAGTTGGAACGAGGCTTGTATTGTAGTTCATAGAATTTTGTCGGTCTTCAGCATCCGAGTTCCAGTCAATTTTATAGACCGATGCAGTTACCTTGTGTGGCTTCTGAGATGTAGATAATAATTTGTTAAATGTTATGTTTTATTTAACGACGCTCGCAACTGCAGAGGTTATATCAGCGTCGCCGGATGTGCCGGAATTTTGTCCCGCAGGAGTTCTTTTACATGCCAGTAAATCTACTGACATGAGCCTGTCGCATTTAAGCACACTTAAATGCCACCGACCTGGCCCGGGATCGAACCCGCAACCTTGATAATAATTTATAATAATGTTGAATTTTTATAATAATTTTAAGAATTAGTCCTTAGCTATTCTAGTAAAGATTTTATATCCATACTGTCGGACATTGTCTAGTTTCAAAAATAAATTAAAATCGCAATTTTTCAATTCAGATTCCTTTAAGTTATAAGCCCTTTTCTTTGCGATAGTTTTGTAAAAAATATGGGCTATATATTTCTTTTCCTTCCTTTCCCCTTTTTGTTTTCTTTATCAGCCGATGAATGTATTATCATAGCCTTTTTATTGTAAATTTTATTTAATTTTCGTATTTCTTTTCTTTTTTATTATTATTTTATTACATTTCATTTTGTTACATTCTTCCTTACGTTTTCCATATTAACCATTTGTACTGAATGACTTGCTTTTGCTATATTCCAATGTATTTTACTTTCTTTTTTTCTATTATGGCATTATTTTCATGTTGTTTAGTGTCGATTTTATTATGCTATTGTTATTATTATTTTTTGTAATATGTTAGTATTCTGTTCTTTAACTTTTTGCTAAATTTTAACTGCTTGTATACTTTGTGACCTGGTATGGTCTTAACTCTTCCGGTATAAATAAAGAATTATTATTATTATTATTATTATTATTATTATTATTATTATTATTATTTCTACAAGATTCGTGAAAATTTAGTAGTCTAATTTCTGGTCAAAAATAACTTTTTTAGTTTCTTGTAGAAAATGTCATTATCATGCCGAATTTACACTTTGATGAAGTTTCAGAGCCCTACGGCGGTTGTGTCATTAATTACGCCGTCTTTAAAAAGGCTGCAAATTTTTAAACTCATTTTCACGTTTTTTCTTCAATTCTGCATTCACATTGCTAAAAATTCCAAACTTTTGTGCTAGGAAGCTGACATTTTTACTGCATGTTCATTAATGTGTTAACGTTGTGTTTGCACTTAAAAAATAATAATTTTGAATAACAAATAAAAAGTATGCATGCTCTGTAAATTTTATAAATTTAAATATGAATAAGTTTAATCTTTCCTCCTGTTTTTGCAAGCTAAAACTAAAAATGTGAGAACGCAGGCACTTTCTGAAGAGATCAAAAGTATACAAACATCTGATATGATTGTTAATATTTGGGGAGATGAAAAACTTTGAAAATATGCAATTTTTTTTTTTTTTTTTTTTTTTTTTTTTGCAATTTAAATAACTCAATCTACTCAAACTATAAATATGAAGTTTAAATAACACATTACTACTCGTATTATCAATAGTAGGCCTATGTGTAGACTGTGAAAAGAAATCATATTTCGAGCTTCAAAAATATATAAAATAGAAATTTCACCCATCGCCTTCTTTAGCACATTTCTGCTGTCTCGTTTTATTTAATTCACTTAGAAATCCGACCATATTTTGCGTTTTGTAGTGTGAGTGCCTACTACTCGCAGAAACCAAGGGATGTAGCCCAACCTTCTACGATACTTAATATTTACTACTTTATACCACTTAATGAAATGTATAAAGAGACTCTCCTTCGAAGTTCTTTCCTATTCGTATAATTTATGTACAGTTGCGCCACTGCTTCTTTGTATCCTATATCCGATGAATCAATACTAACTCGAGTAGAATGGGTTGAGGTTGAAGCTTCATCTTTAAGAATTGCGGATAGGGGCGATACAGAAGACGACGGCTCCAAACTGCCCTGAACTCGTTAGTTAATATCTCGGAGATATCCTTCCTAACTCGGCATCCCGCACGTCTTGACTGCTTGCAGCTTGTCTCCCGGAGTGCGCTAAGCCTAGCGGTAAACAACGGACTAAAAGTTACTCCCCTTCCATTCCCCGTCTTCAGTTCATTATTGAGAATTGGATCCCGAGAATGGAGCACATCCAACTGACTTCCACTGTTTGTTCTGGGATCAGCGAGATGCCTCCCAGTCCCGTGGGAACCCCGCGTGCTCTCGCATATCCTGAATAAACTCTTGTGACGTCACCGTACATAGTTACTTCCCGAGAAGAGAAAGAGTTTCCAGCGCAAATCGCGAGATCTGCATTAGAGTCACCTGCTGGAATCATATTACAGAAGTCTTCTAGATCTCATTGCGGTTTTCTTTTTAAGTACGCGTTATTGAATCACTTTCTGAAGTTTTGAAAGTTGATTGGATCTTGGAAGCATTTCATATCGATAAACTCAGTACAGATTTCAAATTTCAAATTTATTCACAATTTACATCTGAAATGGTACATATGAATAGATACCCGAAATGAGCATATGCTCGTGCTCGGGTACAGTCCAGTAGTCTACATAAATTTTACAGATATCAATAATAATGTTGATGATAGAAATAATAGTAACAACAATAATAACAATAATAATAATAATAATAATAATAATAATAATAGAATAACCGTGACGGAGATGATACAAAGATAGTAATACAAATTAATTAATAAATAATAATAATAATAATAATAATAATAATAAAGGTAAAGGTGTCCCCGTAACATGCCATGAAGGCACTTGGGGGGCATGGATGTAGAGCCCCATGCTTTCCATGACCTCAGCACTAGAATGAGGTGGTGTGGTCGGCACCACGCTCTGACCGCCTTTTACCCCCGGGAAAGACCCGGTACTCAATCTTGTAGGAGGCTGAGTGAACCTCGGGGCCGTTCTGAAAGTTTGGCAACGAGAAAAAATCCTGTCACCACCTGGGATCGAACCCCGGACCTTCCAGCCCGTAGCCAGCTGCTCTACCAACTGAGCTACCCCATTAATAATAATAATAATAGTAATAATAATAATAATAATAATAATAATAATAATAATAGAAATAAAACAAAAATATTAACAATAATAAAATAAATACTAAGACGGATAAAATAAAATATAAAACGACTTAGCGAGAGTTAACACAACTTAAATAAGCATATAATAACCAGGAAAAAAATAACGAACTCGAAAATCAACAAAAAAAAGCTCGTTGTATCGCAGACGACAGCAACCGCCGTATTGTGACATTATGTTATTTAGTACTGAAGTTTTGAAAGACAGTGTCTATTCTTTGTACAGGCTCTGGCATTTGGTTCCGGCGAATTTTAGGATGTTGTTCTGTAGTGATTATAAGATTTATAAATATCAAAATACTCGTAACCTCACAGGATATGGTTTTAACAGTGCAATTTATCAGCATGTTACTGTTTTTTTTTAAGATGACACATTTCAAGTGATCCTCTCGGTATCTTATGGTTTGTTGCACGCAGTCTTACTCAGAATTGAAATTGTAAAAAGGCCCGTAACGCACTACTCCGAGAACTATGTAATATGTGTGGAGACAGGTAGCAATGCTTTGGTCTTCACATTATAGTCGGAAATATGTTGTGAAGAATCGGTAGAACGGAGAAAAATTCTCTCCGGCACCGTGACTCGAACCCCGGTTTCCAGCTTTACGTGCTGGCGCTTTATCCACTAAAGGCTGGTTCACAACAAACCGGGAATGGAAACGACAACAAGAACGAGAACGAAAATAATATTAAAATGTATTTCCGTTCTCGTTCTCGTTTTCGTTCCCGGTTTATTGTGAACCAGCCTTAAGCCAAATCGGATTCAAGCTCCGATGCCGGATTGAATCCCTCTCATTTTTAAGTTGTACCTACTGTGTTCCCCTTTGTTGCCCTACCCCTATGTACCGTGTCACAGTATGTGTGACAGTAGGCACAATGTCCAACCACAAGTACAGAGATGCACTCATTACGAGTGACTTCACTATATGGAAACGCAGAATTACTGCACTGAAACTCCATATGTATGTACTTCGGTACATCATAGTAATATCAGAGCGTTTAGAATAGAAAGTGTGGTAACTCGGCAAGGGTCTAATGGGACTTTTAAACCCCCTAGTGTCGCCACGGCAACTGAGCGAAACATTGGCGTGGCGATCGTTCTAAGACTACAGTTTTCCTCTTAATACTGTGGACAGAGCAGGTAGAACTCGTTCTGCTATGGAATTAAAGAGATATTTCTTGTGGTGTTCGGGTGATTTTTATTGTGCCGTTTATGTGAGCGAGTAGTAATAAGCCTAATTGTTTTGTTCTTGATGTAAATCCGATCATATAATCTGTAAGGAAGAGACGTCTCTTTTATCCACACAAAGCCTAGAGTATTTTTCAGAACTGGTGTAGAGCAATTCCACGAAGACAGAAAACTGTATGTTCGTTATTATATCTGTAATATCCATTTTTCTGAGGTTTTGATTGTAAGAGCCGATAAATTTATTATTGTCGGTAAAGAGGTAGGACTTCCACGAAAGAACTGGCGACCAAAACCGTATGCCATAACACATATTTTCCCAAACTTGCCTCGATATCTTAAAAAAAGAGAAGAAGGGAAAATATTCAACCAAGAGGAAATCAATCCTTTTTCGTAACAATGTACCCTTACCAAATACCATCTGGCTATGACCAATTCTGTTGACGCTAAATAACCAAATAGTTGATTTTTTTAGTTGGTTACTTAACGACGCTGTATCAACTACTAGGTTATTTAGCGTCGATGAGATTGGTGACAGCGAGATGAAGCCGAGGATTCGCCATAGATTACCTGGCATTCACCTTACGGTTGGGGAAAACCTCGGAAAAACCCAACCAGGTAATCAGCCCAAGCGGGGATCGAACCCGCGCCCGTGCGTAACTTCAGACCGGCAGGTTCAATTGATGGGAAAGTAGACTTTTGTCTTCGAGTACGATATTCATGTCGATTAGATTTATGTTTTATTTGACTTCTGTGGTAGTAAATTAGTAAACTATATTTATAAATTTCTTCAATAGTTAATACTTTAAAATATGTAGCCTATATAAGTTTCAAATTAGAGTGTGTTAATTGAATTTTTCACAGCAACATGAAGCTTTAAAATTCAAGTTTCTCAAAGCTTTAAACTTTGAGTTGTTTCCTTTTTGAATTGGGCCGTCGAATTTTGTATACGTCGTAGAGAAGATAAAAAGTGAATGACTGCAACTTTTTCGTAGCCTACCGATTTCGTGTTTCACTGAATCAGTAACTACTGTACTTATTATTGTAGGCATATGACATCATTCGCTTCAAAATTTGTCTCTAAATCTCGTAATCTCGCCTTGAAGTACTTAATTTGGCTCATAACTCATTTTAGGCTTAGTTGCTAATTATGGCTCTAGTTATGACAGCCTACCTGTGTATTTGTGTTGCAGATTACAGGGGAAGCGGTGGTGGCGGCGGCAGCGGCGGCGGGTACAGTAGCGGTCAGCACCAGAGGTACAACACTTGGCAGGATTCAAGTTACCCTTATAACTCCGGTTACAACTCCGGCGGGTGAGTACTACTCTGTGGCTTTGAATATGCTCTCCAGTGCGAATGCTGATAATAGCGTGCGAGTGATGCTTCTCAAAACTGTCACTTTCTGCTAGTTTTATTAACACAATAATTAGCGAAGGTATGTCGTGAAATTCACCCCGTATATCACTCGTTTATGTGTGTATCTACATAATATTGCGATGTATATCGGTTTGAATGTTTCTGAATTTTATTTATACAAGGACTCTAAACATGAAGAATTTATTGAAAATGACATTCATGCTTCTATCTTGTAAGTTAGTGTTATTATTTTGTAATGAGAGTACAGTCTAACATCGCGAACATCAGTATCTTTAAGTGTCGCGAAACTGAAAAACACTTTGATGTATAAAGTTGTCATTCTTTTCCTGTTACACTTTTACGCTTTCTCAGACGAAGTTTAAAGAGAAAGTATTGTGATGCAAAAAAAAAAAAAAAAATCAAAGATTTCGAAAATTTATAGAAAATGCACATTTCCAATATTACTTTTATCGAAAAAGTGGTTTTGGCCGTGCTATGTTTCTATCTTTCTGTATATCTACTATCTATGTACAGCAATGGCAAAAAAAAAAAAACGAACCGACCCTTGTAGCTGATTTCAGAGCCTTGTTCAATCCAGAGCACGATAGACTGGTAACTAAGGCTGGTATTCATAGTCGGCACTTTCTATCACCACTTTGCAAAGTGACACTTTTGACGAAAGTGGCTCTTTCATATTAGTGGTATTCATAGACGATTGAAGAAGTGCACTTTACAAAATGTCACTTTAAACCAGCAGAGTGTAGAGTTACAATTAAGTTGGTAACAGAAGTCTCACAATGCCTTTCAAAACAAGTGAACAAACGATAACAAATTAATGTATAACCCACAGATTATAATGCTTGTGATTAGAGTTGGGAGTCTAATTGATCGCGCGAGACAGAAAATATATATTTAAAGTTGTTTTATTTCAGTTTCTAGTTTTTGTTGCCGATAGTTTAGATTATTTCAGTCAGTTGAGATATATAATGTTTTATTAAATAGGCAGTGATACTGCTGGTGAAATTAGGTTAAGTTTTGTACAGTACATAGCTGATCCATTGATTTATATAGTTAGATTAGGTTTTGTGCATAACTTTTTCATTGATTTATATCGTTAAATTAGGTTTTGTATGTATCCATTCCACTGATTTATATAGCTAGGATATCTTTTATTGGTTTATATAGTTAGGTTAAGTTGGACTGAGTAGGTTAAGGTATATATATATATATATATATATATATATATATATATATATATCGTTAGGTTAGGTTTTATACGCATCTGCTTCATTGGTATATCATTTTATTCCCTCTATTTTCATGTTTGTCTTTTTCGTGAATAGTGAATGGAAGTGATAAGAATGAAATAAACACATTACTACTGCTATTATTATTACTTCTTTCTCTCTCTCTTGTCCATTATTGCTTGCTCCTCAGGAATATTTTGAATGCCAAGTTCTTCTACAATGCAAAACAAAATAGGCCTAGGCCTAATGGTACGAGATCTCTTTTCATGGTGAGGTTATGACTGCACATGAACTAGAGACAATAGGCCTATCTCAGCAGAAGCAGCCATATCAGATGTATTTCTTACCGGCATAAAAATATATATTATCAAAACAGTAATGATTATATCAAAATCAAGATAAATCTTATCTCAAAATACAGATAGTCAACAAAAATCAAAATCATTTTAAACCCAATATATAATTATGGAATCTGCTTAGAAAGCAGGCACGTGAGGTCTCTCAGTGCTCAATTTTAAGATAGTTACGCCTATATTAGATTGAAGTTAAATATTATTTAAGTTAAAAAATTCGTTTCAGTAATAAAAAAATAGGTTAGGCCTATATATGGGCATATCTACTTACATATCACTTCATCGAATTGAGGTTATAAATATACGAATGTTACAACAGAAATACCTAAACTATAATATTATAGATATTAATATATGGTACAGATCTGTAGCATAGAACTTTAATGCAGTCAATAACTGTATTATTGGAGGCACTGACAAACCTCTATTATTAGTTTTTGTCAACCGGCCATCGAAAAGATGAGCAGTCACAATAACAGTTTCTTTATCAAATTGGAACCGTTTTTTTTAAATTCTATAGCATTATAAAATTCCACGGGATTGTCTTTAGGCATATCCCTAATGTAGCGCTTTCGTACATTGTCCAATAATTGTGCCACCTCTTCCGCATGTTCTAATAAATAGTTCGACAACTTCCAAGACGTCCGCCATTTTTCTACAAAGTGACACTTTTCGGCTCAAAGTGTGGTCGGAAGTATCCTTTCATCGAAAGTGTTCCTTTGCACCAAAGTGTCGACTGTGCAACGGAAAAGTGATACTTTGCGTCTTCCAAATGACACTTTAATCGAAAGTGTCGACTATGAATACCAGCCTAAGACTTTCGTGGTTCATATCCTTCCCGGGAAGGAAACTTTTTTTTTGTTCCTTATTCAAATTTATTCCCAATACTTTTCGATTGCTGGTAAAATACATGTTCTGGGAATAATAAGTTAATTAAGTAGTAAAATATCGCTGCAATCGAAAAATATTGGGAATAAATTTGAATGAGGAAAGTCTTAGTTACCAATCTATCGTGCTCTGAGTGAACAAGGCTCTGACATCAGCTACAAGGGTCGGTCCGGTTTTTTTTTTTTGCCACTACTGTACAACATTATCTCCTAAACTATTGAACTAACTGATGTTAGGAGTCGTTGCATAGGCTACGTAAGACAAGAAAACTGTAAACGTTTGAGGAGGATTGGACGAGTTTACTGATGGGGTAACTATAGGCCTACTCACAAAGTTAAGAGGTTTGGAAAAGGTTGTTAAAAGGGTACAGCCATATCACGCACACATCCAATTTTTATTCCTGCTGTGACTGACAACATTGCGCATATGTGGAATGTTTGCACCTGAGGTCACTGCAATAACGAAAAGCAAATTTCCTTCACTTTCTAAAAATTTGTCCTTTTAGGAGTAAAAGAACGCACTAAATGTCTTAGATTAGTTTCACA